>NC_056746.1:1266419888-1266432388 GCF_019279795.1 Protopterus annectens
TATTCTTTTACATTCTTTTATACTTTTGCAGATGTAAAAAGTACAAGAAATACTTTATTTTGTAAATTACAATCAGAAAGTCCCCAGGGATCATAAACTACTTCCAGTAGTACAACTATAATATGATGTCCTATTTAATATAAATGTGAATGGATTACAATTAAAACATTTGTATATCCTGTTTTTCATATAACAGACTCATTCGTTGCTAAAATTTTCTTTAGGTTCTTGTCTCTTATTAGAAAAGACAAGATTCCTGCCTATAAAGCTTACCTACCTCTGGAAAATCTTTAAAAAAATATTCCAGTTCTCAGAAAACAAAATCTATTTAATAGCTTTTGAATCAAGTGAGTAAATGTGAAAGTATCATGACTGTACTTTTTTCGATTATTAAATTTTCAATATTCAAAACAATCTTTCTGGCGCCATCTAGTGATACAATACCATCATCACGTTTTCACTAATACTACTTGTTTCTGTACATCTCTAGGGGGGGTTCTTGCTAAAATATCTTCTCTAAATCAGTTGTTTCATTCAAAAACAAAAGTATCCTTCATTGTCAGATTGCTAAAATAAATCACTTGACCATTAACTGTATTTGATTTTAAACAGGAAGGGTGCACTGTACTGTTGTGTACCTTTGTTCATAGGTGTGTTCTACGCTAATGGCCCTGGAACCTTTACAAGCCTAGCCTGTAAAAGTGCCCTGGCATCTTGCCTCCAGACATTAGTTCCCAGTGCCTCTATCAAGTAGAGCTATTGGAGTAATCCCCGGGGTGAATTTTCTACTTCCCATTCACTTGTCAAGATTTCTCTTGAAGAGGGCCAGTGAGGTACTCTGCTTGACATGTAGCATAGGCAGTCTCTTGGTAATAAACCTGTCCCAACAGCATGTTCCATGGATTGTGATAATGAGGTTGAGGTCTCTGGAGCGTATGATGCAGAGTGATTGGGATTTCTTTAGATGCAGTATTTCTAATATAGCAGGGTTAGACAGACATGGCCCTGCAAGTTAAGCAGAGATCACCTTTTAATAGAGGAGACAGAGAATATCTGGAGTTTGTTTCGAGTCTGTCTGTATAAGACATGTGTTTAAGGCTCAGGATCCACCATGTGAGGTACTTTTGTGCCCTTTCCAGCTGTTGCAGGTGTCTAGTGAGGTTCATGCCAAATGGGACATTATACTCAGACTGGTCTAATGAGGAACGAGTACAGTGAGATGACCTCTTCCTGGATGCAAAACCCTTGGTAATGAGATGTGCTACATAGGACTTCTTGACCAACGTGGCAATGTGGTGGTCAAAGAAGTTTGTCAGCCTGTGTCCCCAGGTCTCTTAACTTTCAGCATCCAGTGGGCTCCCATCGATGTGGCAATTTGTAGCAACTGAGTTTTTCCCAAAGAGGATGACGACACTTTTTTTGGCTTAAAGCTTAAGGCCATATTTTAGACACCAGTCATTGGTCTCAGTGAGGCCTTTCTGTAGGATGTCTACATCAATTGGAGTTAATAATGGCTCCCAGCTTGCAGTCTGTAAACTTGGTCAGCCAGAGTCCTTCCATGTTGGCCCAGACTTCTGAGAAGTAGATGCCAAACAAGAGAGGTCCCAGGACCAATCCCTGTGGGTGCTTTCTGCTGCCCTAAAACCAGGTCTCAGTTACAGCACAGATGTCGATGTTCTCCATTTTGAGTGCTTAGATAAAGTGCATCTTGAGATTTAGACTCCTACCATTGATCAGCATGACCCTCAGATTGCATTTATTTATAGCCATCACTGTGGTTCTTTGGTCTTTGGAACATCGCCTAAAAAAAGGCACCATAGGGGTGGCAAGATCCTTACCCAGTATCCAGAAACCCAGGAGTGACAGATGCAGGCCATCTCTGGCCAAGCATCAAGGTCAGTTCATCATGTTTTCCCAAGCAGACAGATACTGGATCCCCTTAGCAGGGCACCAGAAACTTAACCAATTATTAAAGTCAAATCATTTTCTGCTTGTACTGCAGTATCATTCTGGGCGATGGTGGGATGCTGCTCAGGGCTAGGGTCATACCTGCTGGGACCACATAATCCGAGAAAGTACAGTTGTGTACACTTACCATAAATGTAGATGTTAAAGTGTATTCACTGTTGCAGTCCTAACCAATGGGTTATCCGGCTCCCAGTAGCCCTCGATAGTCCAGAATACCAAAGGTAAGTAAATATGACATCAGCTGTCTGTTGAAAAGGATGTCAGATACAAAAGGAGGCAGCCGATGTCATTTCCTCAGTCTTTCTTGCCATAACAGTCAGAAGCCCCCCAGAAAACAAGGCTTAAACCAATAGCAACACTGGCAAATACCAAATTTAGTCTGTACCTTAGAAAAGAGAAAAGGAGCGGATCAAAAAGGGGGAAGGAGGGAGGGAAAACAGGACTGCAACAGTGAATACACTCAAACATCTACATTTATGATAAGTGTACTATGTTCGTGTTTCACTGTTGCAGTCCTAACCAATGGGTTAATCACCAAAGCCCAGAGAAAAGGGAGGAGGAACCAACAGAATTGAGGAGTGGAGAGAATGCCCTGAAAAACAGCAGTGGCAAACCCTGCCCTGGATCTAGAAAACAAAGGCAAATTATAATGCTTTGTGAAAGTGTGAACAGAAGACCATGTGGCAACCTCCAAAATGTCTTTAGTAGGAACACCCCTTAAAAAGGCTGCAGAAGTAAAAGCTGCTCTTGTTGAGTGGGTCCTAACCCCTTGAGGAGGAACCTTGCCATGAAAAGAATAGCAAAGAATAGCAAAAAGTAATACAATGTGCAATCCATTTAGAAATAGCCTTGCCCTGAGCTCCAGGGGAAAAACTGACCAACAACTTTGCTGATTTCCAAAGGTATTTAGTCATGTCCAGGTAAAACCTGAGCTGTCTGTGCACATCAAAAGAATGTAGGATCCTTTCACCTTCATTTCAAGGATTAGGAAAGAAGGTAGGAAGGTGTATGGACTGATTAAGGGTCAGGCTGGAAACTACCTTCGGCATAAAGGAGGGGTTGGTTCTCAGAGAGAACCTATCTGCATGGAAAATAAGAAAAGGCTCCATAGCCATCAAAGCATGCAGCTCTGCAACCCTCCTTGCTGAAGTTATAGCAAAGAGGAAGGCAGTCTTCCATGAGAGAAACTTTAAATCTGCAGTGGCAGCTGGCTCAAAAGGAGGGAGGAAGAGTCAGTTTCTCTAGTACAAAATTAAGATTCCAGGTGCCCTTCTGGGAGGTTTTAAGTTGCAAGCACCACTGAGAAACATCAGGGGATTAGAGAAAATGGGTTGTTCAAAAGAACAATGAGCAGAAATGGCTTAAGCATGGATCTTGATAGAAGAAAAAGACCACCCTGAAGCAAAATCAGCCAGGTATTCCAAGATCAAAAGAAGGGTAGGCCGAGAAGAAGATTCCCCTCTAGCCTGCATCCAGTGAAAGAATCTTTCCCATTTGCCAGCATAAGACTTCCTAGTGCTAGGCCTCCTGGCCTTCCTCAGCACGTCAACCACCTTCTTGGAAAGGGAAGAAAAGGATGGAGTCGGACAATGAGCCAAGCTGCCAAATGGAGAGACTGAAGATGAGGATGTAGAATATTTCCCCCTTCCTAAACCAAAAGGTCTGGCTTCAGAGGAAGTTGGGAGAGACTGCGAAGCAGCAGATACCGATGCTGCCTGGGCCAGTCCAGAGCTATGAGAATAGTCCTTGGTCGTTCGTCCCTGATCTTCAATAATACTCTGGGAAGAAGGGGAAGAGGAGGGAAGGCATAAACTGACAGCAGAGTCCAAGGGAAGGACAGAGCATCCACTCTCCAAGCTCTGCTGTGATGTTGTCTGGTGCAAAAAAGAGGTAGAAGATGGTTGTCCGGGGAGGAGAAAGCCACCTGAGGAGTGCCCCAATGTTGAAGGATGCTGGAAAAAAAAACTGCTCTGTTCAGTTGCCACTCGTGAGGATCCAGGGTCTGTCCGCTCAACCTGTCTGCCAAAACGTTGAGCCTCCCTGGAAGAAACTGAGCTAGGAGATGCAGGCCCAGATATGCTGCTATGTAACAGAGATTCATATTCTGCCTGTACAGGGGATAAGAATGAGTCCCTCCTTGCTTGTTGATGTACCACGACTGTGGTGTTGTCTTTTCTGATGAGCAGGGTCCCTGGAGAAAGAAGATCCTTGAAAGCTAGTAAGGCCTGCTGAACAGCAATCACCTCCTTTAGATTTATGTGCAGGTGCATCTGCTGGATATTCCAACGTTCCTGTATGCATCTGTCATCCAGATGAGCTCCCCAGGCATAGTCCAATGTGTCTGTGGTAAGAACATGAGCGGCAGAGAGTGGGCGAAAAGGCATGCCTTTGTTTTGTAGACAGGCTGTTGCCCACCATAGAAACTCTGTCCGCAGACATGGAAGCAGAGGAATCATATCCAGGTCATGTGTGTGTTGACACCAAATATTCTTGGGGTACCATTGCAATTTTCTCATATGCAGTCTTGCATATGGAATCATGAGAATGCAAGAAGCCATGTATCCCAGAGCTTGCAGGCATTTTCTTGCAGGGAGCTGGAACAGGCTTGCCAAATCCTTGAAGTACACTGAAAGAGTTGTCCGCTTCCCCTGGGTGAGATGCATTATCTGGGAGGCTGTGTTCAGACTCGCTCCCAAGAATGTCATTTCCTTGGATGGCACCATTTTTGATTTTTTCCTCATTGAGTGTGTAACCCGTCAAATTCTAGATCCTTTCCTGAGAATTTGCTTAGACAGTCATCTAAGTATGGGTAAATCTGAAATTTCTTCTGCCTGCAAAAAGCAATGTCTAGAGCCAGGCACTTTGTAAAAACTCTGGGAGCAGTAAATAAGATAAAGGGCAGCGCAGAGAACTGACAATGTTGCTTGCCCATCCTGAAATTAAGAGATCGCCTGCAACTTTCCCCAATAGGGATGTGCAGATAGCTTTGGATCTCAAAGAAGCTTACCAGCCAGGAATCCTTTTCCAACACTGGAAGCAACTGATGCAGAGTAAGCATTTTGAACTTTGGAATTACCAAGAAAGAGTTCAGAATGGAGAGATCTAGGATAGGACACCAGGTTCCTTCTTTTTCGTACTAAAAAAGTCTGGAATAGAACCCCTGGCCTACCTGCTGAACAGGAACCAATTATATTGCTCCCAGATGTAACAGACAAAATTTGTTTTTCTACTTCTGCCCTTTGGTTTGGAGGAGTGTCTGGTAACCCTTTGGGTACTGTTAAGGTGTGGAAAGAAAACATTTGACCTAGGGATACAGTTCCATTTGTCATCCATGATAGTGGCCCAGACATTTGCAAAAAAGGCCAACTTTCCCCCTAAAGGACTCCCCGGACAAACAAGAACAGGCAAAAGTTGAAGAGTCATTGAAAATGTTTGGCTTGAGATGCAGGCTTAGAACTTCATGCCTTTGAAGTGAAAGCATGCCAACGCTTAGACCTTGCCGCCTGCCCCCTAGAAGATTTGTAACCTCTAGTCCTAGAACTGTTCTGTCTGCTGGTATCAGGAAACATCCAACTCTTAAAGGGCAATTCCTGCTAAAGCGAGGAGGTTGAAGCTGCAGAAAGTCCTTAAATTGTTTGCATAGACTTGACCTTATCCATCTTCTTGAGCACTTCCTCTGCTTTGCTGCCAAAGACTATCCCTATGCAAAGATACATCTAAAAGCTTAGCCTTGACAGGCTCTGGAAGGGGCAGTTCCCGGAGTCAAGTATGTCTTCTAATAACAGATCCAGTAGCTGTAGTCCTGCAAGAGGCTTCTAGAACGTTAAAACTACAATGTAAAAAATGTTTTGTTGACAAGACTGGCAGATTTCAGCAAATCCTGCATATCCTCTCTGCCAAAAGAGGCACACTTGCTATCCTAGACTTAATAGCCTTCAAGGTGTGCTGCTGGTACTTCAGCATATGAAAAAGACAATTAGTAGACCTAATAGCAAGAGTGGCAGAGGTATAAACTTTTTTACCGCACCTATCAAGGTTCCTAAATTCCCTGTCAGAAGGAACAGGATTTTTGGTAACAGTAGCCTTAACCCCTTTAGGGCCTTGAGAAATAACCTCTGGATCAGCCAACGGATTCCTGAAAAGAAACAAATGAGAATCAGGGACTCATTAGTACCTGTCAGGTTTCCTGGGAGCAGGAGGAACTGAATTTGGAATCAAGGAATTTTCCAGAAAAACCATAAACCACTTCCAACACTGGGGGAATAGCCAGAGGCTTATGCTGAGGCAAATCCAAAAACTCCCTAATCCTTTTCTTAGATTGGGGATAATCTAACTTTCCCACTTAAAATACTCCCTGAGAGTATTCAAAGTATCACCAAATGAGAAATCCTCTGGAGGAGAAGCAGAAGGAATGGACTCCTCAACATCGGAATCCTCGAAAGGAGGAAAAAACTTGATAAACTTCCTCTTCATCAGCAGAAATGCTAGAAGTATCAGAACCAGAAAAAGACAAAGCCTCAGGAGATACAGCCCTACTCCTTTTAGAAGGAGGAGGCTGCGAACCCCTAATAAGAGTCAACAGGTCATTAGCCATTTTAACCATTTGGGACTGAGGGGAATGAGAGGAGAGTGGAGCCTGCTTTTTTACAGGCTTATGACTGGAAGATTTACCTGCAAGTCTGAAGGACTCGGGAGGCCTGGCAACTGCCAAAGTCACTGCAGAGGTCATTGGTATGAGCTTGCAGTCCGAAAGAAGAATGGAGGCCTCAGACATCAGAGTCAGTTTAGCGGTTCTGTATCCAGCTGAAGAGGTGACAGGCAGAAGGTTAGAAGACAAAATGGAAGCCGGAGGCCTGGGGGACTCTGAAATGGTCTCAGATGCCTGCTGTTTAAAATCTGCAGGCAGCAAAGGCACCTCACTGGCTACTGCAGGACTGACAACCAACTTACATGAGGACTTTACCCTCTGAAGCCTGTCGCGGTCCTTATCCTTACGCTTTTTAGGGATATCCGAAGCCTGAAAACCAGCAGATGCTATACTGACAAACTTAGGCCAAACTCCAAAATGTTTAGCTAAAAGCTTAGCCCGACAAATAGTACGCAGATTAAAGGAAGCACAGAGATCACAACTAGGAACATAATGGTCAAGGCCTAAAAACAAATGCAATAGGAATGAAAATCTCTATGGGAATCTGCTTTCCACAGGTAAGACAAATCTTAATCTTTTCTGACATTCGCTAAGGCAAGGAAAAAAGAAAAAAAGGAGGATCCCCAATGGGGTACTTGGCTGTAGCTGACTTCAACTTTGTAGTCTGAAACGAAAAAGGTAACTGCCAACCGGCTCTTTTGCAAAAAATGCTTCTGCTTTGGGCTCAGCGGCAAGGAAGACCGAGAAAGTGATGGCTGCCTCCTTTCGTCTCGGCCGTCCTGACGTCCTTTACAACGGACTACAGCCGATGTCATATTTACTTACCTTTGGTATTCTGGCCAATCGAGGGCTACCGGGAGTCGGATAACTCATTGTGTTTCACTGTTGCAGTCCTAACCAATGAACATCTCCTCTGGGTCTTTTCATGTAGTCCAGGGAGGTACTTCTCAGGTCATTCACACCCCCACATGGGCAATGACAGAGTCATACTTGTACTTTTTGTGGAGTGATAAGTGTGCATCTTGTGTCGGATCCTGGCACCCGACAGACAGCTGACTGTTACATTCTCCTTAATGATCCTAGTGAGTGGGACATCAATGATCCTAGTGAATGGGACATCAGTGTGCCTCACTATCAAGTCAGCTATGATTAGTGTATTGGACAAGCTGTTTTGCCTTAAGGGCTTAGGTTGAGGGGCACACCATGTAGGTGAGCTGTGTGTCTTGTGGATTTGTGCAGTGTTGTGGTGGTCAAGTGCATTCTGCTTTGGAGGTCTTTGCTGCGTGGGTAGGTTTCTATTAAGAGCCTCCGTGAAGGTGGGTGTGTGGTTTATGTTTTTATGCAAGAGCTGTGATGGGTGTTCTGGAGGGCTGTGTGTTCTATATGGAGTGGTGCAGGTGTTTACCATCTACTCCTGATCAGCTATTTTGGTCTTGGCTGGAGAGTGCATGGATTCCAATTTGGATATATAGGTGCATCTTTCGCACATCTGACTGTTGGGAGGTAGGAGAGGGTTGTCTGTGTACATGAGGCAGTTGCTACACTGCCACAAAATGCCACAGTTCACCAGGAGAAAGTACAGAGAACTGACCTTTAGACATGCCTGGAGGGGTTGGCATTAATAATTACTGGAGCTATTTCCTTATAGGACTTTTAGTGCTGGTAGCACTTAACTGTGCTACAATAATTGTTACAAGAAGCCTGACAAAGTGCTGGCCGAATAAGCTAAAGTGCTGAGAGAAAAGAACTTGCAAGATCTTGTGGAAAAATTCAAGAGCAGACTTTCTGGCACTGGTAACAGTTTACCCTAGCTTAACAGCGCTGCATGTTGTGCAAACCAAACGCAGGTTTTTAAAACAGAAAGTTGAAAGGGATAGAAAAGCTGCCCAAACGGCCAATAATACAGTCCTAAATACAGCAAACTCTGTATCTGGACTACTTTAGTAACAGGTTTCCATAACTTTATTTATGCTTAAATTTAACAAAGTTATATTCAACTCATTGTGAACATATGTAAATCAAAGATGTAGTATTTATCATTCAACTGCTTTATAAAATTCAACAGTTCACCGGCATTACCTTTCCAAACCACTGAAATATGATCACTAAAATGTCTGTAAATGTTTCATTTTGTTAAAAGAAGCAGATTGTGTATACATTATTCTGTTCACAAAAGGTTATTACAAAGTTAGTAAACTCTATATATTAGTAAGCACCAAATCAATCATATTGACAAAGGAATTTTGGCTACCAACAATATGCCAGTGCTTGCCAGCATATGTACAAACCATTCAGATTTCATTTTTAAGGTAACTGAAGTCATTAATAAAAGGGACTTTGATTCTTTTACTATGTCTTTTTCTAAAGTTTCAATAAAAACAAAAAAAAAATTCACCAAAAGCTGTCATTCAGCTGCAATAGCAGGTGTTTTCCAAGCATTTATAAAGTCAGGATTTTCAGAACAGTCAATTTTATGATGGGCAACATTAATATACCATGATAAACCTTTTCATACAAAGCCACAGTCAACTGAATTTCCAAATCTGTAATTGTACAGCCTTTCGTAATTTTACATTTACTAACCTTCTCATATGCTTTACTCATGATCTATTCATTTTTTCCGCAAAATCATTTATTATTAAAGACCACAACCTCTCCCTAATCTGCTTTCATTAAATGTATTTAAATTTGTTTTCTTAATTTACCATCTTGCAGCTCCTTATGAGCATCTCTCTAGTGTTGATACATTTTAAAATGGATTAGCTGTTGGTTTATCTAAAGCCTGTTGTATCTCAGTTTTAGGGTTCTTTACCAATAAATTTCACACAGGGTGCAGTACAGGGTTGAATGTGCTACTGCATTTTTTTCTGTTATCAAAGTTAGTGTTTTCCTTATCTGCAAACGTTACAGCCAAATTCAATGCTCTCACATGTGGTCCAGGATACCACTTCCCCAATTGCGCCAGAGTGCTGTCGGTTAAGTAGCTGCAAGTCATCACACTGTAGGTAAATGGAATCAAACCCTCATCTAACAACTCACAGCATAATCTTCTGTTAACTAACATAACATCTAATATTCTCTATGCAAAGCAAGATGGATTGATGTCTACTGCCATTGTGCGCATCAATAAGGTAACAGAAATAGAAAACTATTTGTCAAATTTTTGAACTCTGCGGTCTAAGTACTTATTTCAGTTACTGACCTTTAATTATAAATGACCAAACAGTTTTGAATTCTCAAAGATCCAATATTCATTGATCCCATTATTGCCCCTTACCCAATACTGTTCACATTCCAGTGGAAGGTTGAGATGTTTACTTTACAGACGCAAGGTGCAACGTTTGATTCTCACATGGCCCACGGGGGCAGGTATCCAAGGTTTGATTCTCACATGGGTTAATTGGCTAGGTTTAAATGGCCCACGGGGCAGGTACCTTAGTACTAAAATACACAGAGACACACACTTTTGATCATTCGATCAAAAGTCCTAGACCTAACAGCCGGGTATACTTATGTGAAAGTGCTTTTCACCAAAGAAGCACTTTCGCATAAGTATGCCTATTGCCAAGGCCGTACTACGGTGCGGATAAGGGAAAATTCCCTTTGCCCAACTGTAGTGCAGTCACAGAGGGAGAATATTAAAGTGGGGGGGTTCTGGGGGGTGCATCTCCCTGCTAAAACATTAATGTAGTGTTTTTTTTAGTCACACTTTAACGAAAGCACGGTGTGTTTGGTGGTTATGGATTCGGACGTTTGATTATTCGATCAAACGTCCTAGAGACAGATATTTATATATATATATATATATATATATATATATATATATATATATATATATATATATATATATATATATATATATATATATATATATATATATATATATACAATAAATAAATATATATATACACACACACACACACACACACACACACACACACACACACACACACACACACACACACACACACACATATACATATATATATATATATATATATATATATATATATATATATATAAATAAATAAATAAATAAATAAATACACACACGTATGTGTGTGTGAGAGATATACATCACACACTACAGGATATGTACCCAAAGAGTGGCGTACAGCAACAGTGGTCCCTTTCCACAAAGGTGGTGCCTCAATGGACTCTGGAAACTATCGCCCCATAAGCCTGACTAGCTTGGTCTGCAAAGCTATGGAAAGGATTATCTTTATTTAGGAGGTCCATGATGTTGGGGACCTACAGACACTGGATCCTACCCAGTTCGGCTTTGTTAAGGGCAGATCCTGCCTCTTAAACCTGGTCAACTTCTTTGAAACAGTCACCATGGCCATTGACGAAGGGAAGGTGGTCCACACAGCCTAACTGGACCTAGCAAAAGCCTTCGATACAATACCCCACTCGGGCATTATAGATAAGCTCACCAGCTTAAATATAAACCCCTATGTCACTAGATGGGTTGCAAACTGGCTCAATGACAGAACCCACATGGTTAGAATTGCTGGAGCCATGTCAGACTCCAAACCAGTTACAAGTGACGTCCCACAAGGCTCAGTCCTGGGACCTCTCTTGTTCGGTATATATTTCTCGGAGGTACAGACCAACACGGAAGGACTGTGGCTGAAGTTTGCAGATGACTGCAAACTGGGCGCCATAAATAGACTCTCCAGCCGACACAAGCATCCTCCAAAAGGGCCTCATAGAAACAGACAACTGGTGCCAGAGCCATGGCCTTAAGCTAAACGCCAAAAAGTGTATAATCATCCCCTTTGGCAAAAACAAAGTTCCCACAAATTACCACATAGGTGGTAATCCATTAAGTACAGAAGTAATTAGGGACCCAAGTTGATAGCAATCTCATTTGACAACCACGTGGCCAAAGTGGTTAGAAAAACATTTTATATAGCTCACCTAATCATGAAGGGATTCGCATCTAGATTAGGGGAGGTCATCGTGCCTCTTTACTCATCCCTCATCAGGCCCTTAATAGAGTACAATGCCCCTTTTGGGGATGTACCTTACCAAACACCTGCAGCAACTGGAAAGATCCCAAAAGTACCTCACCAAGAGGATCAAAGGGCTCAAACAGATGCCATATGCTGCCTGGTTAAAGAAACTCCAACTCTACTCAGTGGCATACCACCTGCTCAAAGGCAACCTGTGCCTGACGTATAAAGCCATGTCCAACCCGGAATTAAGGGACATGCTGCACCTCAAAAAATCCAAATCCCATTGAGCTACATGCTAGAGAGACTTGAACCTCAGCACTGAAATAAATAGGACATGCTGGAGGGACAGATTCATAACCCAGAGGCTCTCTTCACTCTGGAATAAAATCCCAGTCCAGGTTAGGCAGAGTCCCTCATTGACTCTCTTCAAGAGGAATCTTGATGAGTGGATGGGAGATCGTAGGTTTACCCCGGGTATCACTTCTGTCACTGTTAGACAGAGGCACAGTATACTAATCTCGAAAAAGGGCATAGCAAAATTAATTTAAAATGGGTGGCGAAAGCCAAACATACTCTGGCTAAGCTTATAAATGCCAAAACCAAAACAAAAGCTTGCTTGGAAATCCAAGGACTGAAACCAAAAAAAGCCTCCTTTATTCAAAGAGAGTACTAAACACAAACATTAATGCCACAAAAATTAAATACGTTTGACCCTAGTATACCTAGGTCTTCTTCAGAAAAACTGAATGTCATTAATGAAGTGCCTTTTATACAGAATTGATTAATCAAAATCATCAATTAGCCAATGAAATTCAGTACTTCATTATGTTCCAAATAAAATGAATAATTAAAACAATTTTAATTTGACAAATACTGTAACAAGAATAAATATTCAGAGTATAAAAATTCAAAATGTAAAAAGA
>NC_056746.1:1266737388-1266974888 GCF_019279795.1 Protopterus annectens
AGTAATTAGGGACCTGGGGACCCAAGTTGATAGCAATCTCTCATTTGACAACCACGTGGCCAAAGTGGTTAGAAAAACATTTTATATAGCCCACCTAATCATGAAGGGATTCACATCTAGATCAGGGGACGTCATCGTGCCTCTTTACTCATCCCTCATCAGGCCCATAATTGAGTACAATGCCCCTTTTGGGATGTACCTTACCAGACACCTGCAGCAACTGGAAAGACCCCAAAAGTACCTCACCAAGAGGATCAAAGGGCTCAAACAGATGCCATATGCTGCCCGGTTAAAGAAACTCCAGCTCTACTCAGTAGCATACCGCCTGTTCAGAGGCGATCTGTGCCTGATGTATAAAGCCATGTCCAACCCGGAATTAATGGATATGCTGCACCTCAGAAAATCCAAATTCCATCGAGCTACGCGCTCAAGAGACTTGAACCTCAGCACTGAAATAAATAGGACATGCTGGAGGGACAGATTCATAACCCAGAGGCTCCCTTCACTCTGGAATAAAATCCCAGTCCAGGTTAGGCAGAGTCCCTCATTGACTCTCTTCAAGAGGAATCTTGATGAGTGGATGGGAGATTGTAGGTTTACCCCGGGTATCACTTCTGTGTCACTGTGAGGCAGAGGCACAGTATACTAACCTCGAAAAAGGGCATAGCAAAATAAATTTAAAATGGGTGGCGAAAGCCAAACACATTCTGGCTAGGCTTATAAATGCCCTAGGGCAGATAGCCTAGTATGAACCTATGAACCTATGAAATATGGCACCTTATGTCCCTCTCAGTTAAACAGCGCAGGCACCACTCACACAAAGAGGACATGAGGAGATGAGAGCACACAGTATAGTAATACTATGCTTGGTACATCACATACCATCGGAAAAGGGCACTTGGCACAGCAGACTGTATGCCTTACCATGTACAGGAGCACTGAGTACTCGGGGAGAAGTTGCACCATACCACATGGTCAGACACTGCAACACACTGTGCACCCACGTCTACTGTACATTTAAAGATGCAAACATATGGCCACAGCTGTCCTGGAGAAAGTGGAAAAATAATGGATATGTTTACTTAGTGGATACGAACACAAACTCACACACATGCATATACATATGCATACATCTGTGTACATGTATCTGCTTGTTGTATTACAGCTCCAACGACCGAGGTGTACAAAGTGCAAAGCATGTTGCTGCATTAAATCTCAGGAGTGGGAAGTTCAGCTTTCTGACTACTTCATTACCCATTCCTCCATACAAGTCCAGATTTGCATGTCATTAAGGGTTGGTGCACCATGACAGATTTAACTTTCATGATAGTTAGAGTTACCACCTGTCCCACTTTGCAAGGAACAGTCCCTCTTTGGGCAGTTGTGTCCTGCAAAAAAAAAAAATGTCAAATGTCCTGAGATTTTAGGACAAAATTATTTCCCATATTTTATGTAATAGTTGCATAAAACAGTTATTGTGTATCTGAAACACCTAAATCTTATAAGAAACAGAATCTTCTTTTTCTTTTGGCTATTCCCATTAGGGGTCACCACAGCGGATCATTTGTTTCCATTTCTTCCTGTCCTCTGCATCTTGCTCTGTCACACCAACGACGTGCATGTACTCTCTCACCACATCCATAAACCTTATCTTAGACCTTTCTCTTTTCCTCTTACTTGGCAGCTTCATCCTTAGCATCCCTTTCCCAATATACCCAGCATCCCCCCTCAGCACATGTCCAAACCAAAGCAATCTTGCCTCTCCAGCTTTGTCTCCAAACTATCCAAGCTGGGCTGACCCTCTAATATACTTATTCCTATTCTGTCTACCCTCGTCACACTCAGTGCAAATCTTAACATCTTTAACTCTGCCACATCCAGCGCTGACTCCTGCCTTTTAGTCAGTGCCACTGTCTCCAACCCATATAACATAGCTGGTCTCACTACCCTCTTGTAGACCTTCCCTTTCACTCTTACTGGTACTCGTCTGTCACAAATCACTCCTGACACTCTTCTCCACCCATTCCACCCTGCCTGTACTCTCTTCTTCTCCTCTCTTCCACACTCGCCATTACTCTGAACTGTTGATCCCAAGTATTTAAACTCATCCACCTTCGCCAACTCTACTCCCTACATCCTCAACATTCCTGTATCCTCCCTCTCATTCACACACACACACACACATATATATATATATATATATATATATATATATATATATATAAAACAGAATAAGGAACTAAAATGCTACAAGAATAAGCTTTTATTTAGGCAAGAAAGTGAAGTTCTGTCCTTTGTACTGGCCATGGATATGTTTCACCTTGCAAAATCTAAAGTTTGCACTAAAAATGTCCCACTTTGGGCATTTGAAAAGGTGGCAACCCTAATCATAGTTAGAGATGAATTCTGTAATGTACTGCAGGAGTTACAGCCCACATTTATGTGTTGGTTTTGGTGTTGCTCTTGTGCTACAACATTTACGGTAACACACTGCGCAACAGGTCTGGCATCCTATGGAGCTGTGTGTCAATATAAGTATCTCTACATTTACACAAATATAACCAATATAGTGGTTAAAGAAAATGTGTACATGCCTTTAAATGCATACTCAGAATGTGTACTGCAGTATGGAGTATGGGATATACCCACAGAAATTAGCTAGCAATTAGCTAGATCATGAGGTATTGATTGCCAATTACTATGATACAAAAAGGGAGCAGACTGGAGGCTTTCCTTTAGAGATGAAACTTGAGTCTTAGAGAGGCCTGCAGACTTGGGCTTTCCTTATATAACAAGACAGTCTGTATCTTGTATGGGCTGTATGGACTGAGTACTGCTATAAGAAATCTGCTTAAGAATGTTTTGCTTTCTTTTAAAACTAAAATATCAAATAAACTAATATTATGGTTTATTGATTAATGAATAAATATGAGTTTTAACAAGTCCTGTCTTCAGAGTCTTTGTGGAATTTACACTGCTGATGCATGCTAGCAGTTAGCCAAAGATTTGTCAATTTTGTTAGTTCCTCACATTACCTCTGCTACTAAATGCAAACCACATTTGGACTAAAACTTCCCGATCATACAGTGACTATCATATTCCTGGCGTGGTTATGTGGTGTCCGCAACCATGGATGGGTTACTATGGAAAATCACGTAGTTGCAGGTGGGGACTGTCCCAAAGCTGGTGCAGCTGCAATAGCAGCTGAATATGCCAGTTAACATGGCTGCCTGCCCTACACTGAGCGGTCACTGAATAATCTAGCAAGGGAGGATGACCTGGAATCACACAGTGGCAAGTGAGCATTACACCACCACAGGGAACTGGAGGCAAGCAGACTGGGCAAAATGTTGTCAATGAACCTGACAGGAGAAGCACTGAAAATGCACATGGAAATAGATAAGACTAATTGCATGGTCTAAAACTTCAGAAAGAAGTCTCAGTTAAGGCTAGTATAACTGCTGAGGTATAAGCAATAAAGTTTTCTAACTGGACTCTTAATGTACTGTTGCATGACTTTAAACATATTTTAAAGTTCTGATTTGAACCTTATAGGAACAGTAAAACAAACATTGAATTTTAGTACTAGACAGGAGTTTTATCTCGTAATATAAGAAAATGGGTACTACAAAATAATCACTAGAAATATGATAAATTAGTAACTTAGGGAAATGCTTATTAGTTAGTAATACAATATTTAAAAATACCTTGTCTGCAACCAAGATTAAAACTGCAGTAAGAAACATACATAATATAAGCACATTTTTCTCTGAAAAGGAATGCATTAAGTATTGAGTTAATCTGTAACAAATGTGGGGGAAGGGTCCACATTGTTAATTTCTGTGCTACTGTTTATTTTATTTATTTATTCTTTGTTGACTGGGTTCGTCTCAGTAGGCTAGTAGCCTATTTTCAGGGGAGAATCAAGGTGGTATTTATATTACTAGGGGAAATTTGGCCAGGACATTGGGGAACTTCCACTACTCTTTTCAATAGGTGCTGTGGGATCTTTTACATCCACCTGAGCTACCACTGACTCAAGCAGAATGGGCCTTGATTTAACATCTCATCTAAAGAATGGCACACTAGGGAGTAAAGAAACAAGCAATCTCCATAAGACAAGAGAGGTTATGCACATCAGAGAAAATGTACATGGAAAAGGGAGATCCTTAGCCAGGAGGAGAACCAAAACAAAGCTCAAAAAAAAAAAAAAAAAAAAAAAAAGAAGGATGGAGGATGGGATCGAATACTGCAACAGTGAAGAGAAGGACATCTGCTTTTATGGTAAGACTTTACACAACTGTAGTATGTCCTTCTATATCACTGTTGCAGTATACTTCACTGTATGGAGAGTACAAAGCCCAAGAAAAGGATTGGGATGTGGAAGCCTGAGAAGAACCCTCAACAAACCCATGCAAAATGACTCTAGCAAAACTTTCTCTGGCTCTAGAAACCATGTCCAAATTAAAATGCTTAGTAAAAGTATGCAGTGAAGACCAAGTAGCAGTTTCAAGGATGGAACTGATGTCCAAACCCCTTGAAGAAAGGGTCTATATTAGAACATCGAAGTTTCAAAACTTCGAATGTTCTAATATTGACCCCTATTCGGCAATAGCTAAAAACATTGAACATACAGAACAGCAAATTTTTTCCTAGGGAAAAACTTTGCTGTTCCAAAACACATACACACAACACAAGCACACCAAAGAAACAGCAATCCACACACATACATCTAAAATCTTACACCTAACCCCTACACTAAACTATACATACACCACTAACTATCCACTTACCTTAACCCAAACCCTAACCCTAAGGTCCGTCACTATCGCACACTCACCTCACCCGCGCCCTAACCCTAACTCACCTACCCCACCCTAACCCTCACGTCGACACAATCGCACACTTACCTGACTGGCACCCTAACCTTAACTCACCTAACTCGCCCTAACCCTCACGTCCACACAATCGCACACATACCTAACCCACACCCTAATCCTAACTCACCTAACCCTCACATCCACACAATCACACAAATACCTAACCTGCACCCTAACCTTAACTAACCTAACCCACAGTCAATCTCGCACTTACCTGAACCTGACCCGTAACTTTCCACCACAGCGCTGAAAATACCGAAGCAACAGAAACGGACAACCGAATTCTTTCCCTAGGAAAAAGTTTGGTTTTCTGTTGCTTCAATATTTTCAGCTTTCGCTGAACAGGGATCGATATTAGAACATTCAAAGTTTTGAAACTTCGATGTTGTAATATAGAACATTGAAGAAAGCACCAGAAGAGGAAACATCCCTAGTGACGTGAGCTTTAACAAAAGTAGACAGACACTTACCATGAAAGGAATAATGAAAGGAAATGGCCTGAGAAATCCAGGAGGAGATGGTTTGTTTAGAAACAGCCAAACCCAATGCCGTGGGCTGAAAGAAAACAAAATGCTGGTCAGACTTACAAATGGCCTTAGTTTTACCCAAATAATAGCGGAGTTGTCTGTGTAAAGCCAAGGTATGCAGGACCCTATCACTAGCAGATTGAGGAGATGGAAAAAAGGGAGTTGCACTTTCTGACTCAAAAACAATTAGTAACAATTTTGGGCATAAAATAAAGGATTAGTATGAAAACACACCCTGTTCCTGTGAAAAAAAAAAAAAAAACGGGGGATGGCCATAAGGGCCTGAAGCTCAAAAACCCTAGAGAGTAAGAACAAGCAATAAGGCAGTCTTCCAGGTACAATGTTGCAGAGAAGCTAAACCTGCAGGCTCAAAAGGAGCCTAGGTCAATTTTTTAAAACAAAATTAAGGTCCCAGGGAGGAGGAATAGGCTTCTTGGGGGCATAATATGCAGAATGCCTTTAAGAAACTGTTTGACCTCAAAGCGAGAAGCCAAAGGACCATTCAAGGACAGACAGGCACAAATAGCTGATAAATGGACCTTTACAGAAGAATAGGTGAAGCCAGACTGGAGCAACTCACGTAAATAGGAAAAGAAGTTATGTGAAAGCAGAACAGCAACAGTCATCTCTCTGCGCAAAGGTGGGCCATCTACAGACCCATAAATCTCACTAGTCTTATCCATGGAAATAATTATCATCATTTGTAATAGTAAATCTCGAGACACTGGACTCAACTCAGTTTGGTTTTGTCAAGGGCAAGCTATGCCTAATCAACCTGGTGGACTTCTTTCAGAAGACTACCAAAGCAATGGATGAGGGCAAAATGGTTCACACTTCCTAACTTGACCTGGCCAAGGCATTTGACACAATACTCCAATCGGGCATTGTTGACAAACTCATGAGGTTAGGTACAAACCCGTATGTCACCCGGTGGATAGCCAACTGGCTCACAGACAGGACACAAGAAATTAGAATTGGGGAGTCCACCTCTACAAAGAGGCCAGTCACAAATGGAGTCCATCAGGGATCAGTCCTGGGACTGCTACATTTTGGCATTTGCTTCTCTGAAGTCAAGGCCAATGTCAATGGTCTCTGGCTGACTAAACTTGCAGATGATTGCAAATTAGGAGTAGTCATTCAATCCCATACTGACACAAATGTTCTCCAGGAAGGGCTGAGATAGACAAACAACTGGTGTCTGAGCCATGGACTAAAACTAAATGCCAAGAAATGCATAATAATATCCTTCGGGGGTCATCCACCCCTGGTAACTATCAGATTGACAACACATCCCTTAAAGTTGACCCAGAAGTCAGGGACTTAGGGACACACATAGACAGTAATCTAGCCTTTGACCATCACATGTCTACAGTAGTGAGGAAATCATTCTATCCTGCACAACTTATAACCAAAGGTATGGTATCTAAGTCCAAGGAAGTCATTGTTCCACTGCTTTCAGCATTTATCAAATCTACCATTGAGTACAATGCCCCCTTTGGTATGTATCTATCCAGGCATATTCAACAACTGGAGCGTCCACAGAGGTTTCCCACTAAAAGAATACAGGGTGTAAGAAAAATGTCCTATGCAAACCACCCCAAGGCCCTATCCCTGAATTCTGCCTACTACAGGCTTTTCAGGGAAATCTATGCCTGGCATACCATGCATAGCCAGACACAACTCTGATGGACCTCCTGCATATACACAAAAGAAACAGCACCAGAATTACCTGTTCTAAAGACTTAAACCGTGCCTATGATATATATAGGACCTGCTGGAGAGACAGGTGTATTTATTTTTATTTATTTATTTATTTATTTATTTAACATTTGTTGACCGGGAATGTCCGACTAGGTTCCACAGAGCCTGTTTTCAGCGGAGGCCCGGGGAGAAATGCTCCAGATGCATGTCTTTGGAATGTGAGAGGAAACCGGAGTACCCGGAGGAAACCCACGTGAACACAGGGAGAACATGCAAACTCCACACAGAAGGCACCCCAGCCAAGAATTGAACCTGAGTACCTCTTGCTGTGAGGTGATAATGTTAACCGCTGCACCACTGTGCCTATATATCCCAGAGACTACCCCATCTCTGGAACAGGCTCCTCATCCATGTAAAGTAGAGTTCCTTTCTTAGCCAATTCAAGTGCAACTTGGACAACTAGATGGGGAACAGGAAACTCATCCCTGGTTTGGCACCTATGTCTCTAATGCACACAGGCAACCTGTAAATGGTTCATCTCCCAGACCCTTGCTTGTAACTGTTTAATTTCCCAAGCCCCTGCTTACACTTATCAAGGGTGTCAGAACTTGTCAGATGTTTGTGATGCATGGCTAGGCTTAAAAAGGCCCTTGTGGATGTTAGCCTAGTAAATATGTATTAATCTATGAACCATAACATTCCATCTGTGTTGTCCATTTTCATTCTTTCTCAACTGTTGGGTTCAGATCCTAAAGCTCGTGGTAACCAAAAAGCTCTCAAGCGTCTCACTTACCCATAATGCACCAACCTCAACATACCTCAGGTCTTGTTTGCTGATTTACATTAAGTGATATCTGCCAACGTGCATGCATATAGACACATACATTTGTATAAACCCTACAGAAGGAACTACATCTGGAGCTCAACATAACAGACACTAGTGTCCTTACAATATCTCGTTCTTGTAGAAGTTTGTTGTGAAAAGGGTTGGAAGGTTAGTGGGCAGGAAGTTGAGGAAGAATAAAAAGGAACAACACAGATGGAATGTTATGGTGAGTACATAACTTCATTGTCTGATGTTGTCAATTTTTATTCCATCCTCAGCTGTTGGGACAGATTCCCCAGTTACCTAAAATCCCAGGTGGACTTTAAGGAAAGATATTCCTGAGCACAGCTGAGACAAAGGTTACTCTGCCCCTTGAGACCAGATCCAGTTTTTAATGAGTGATAAAGGTATGACGACCCCAAGGCTTGAAGGATCAACCAGGCTGAAATGCTGGTATTGTGAATTATTCTGCTAACCTGAAATCTGATAGTCTGTACTCTTGATAGAGGATGAGAAGTTGTCTTTGATGCCACGTTGGAGACTGCTGCTACGAATTCCAAGGTTTCAGTTGATTGAAGCTGAGACTTGTCATAATTTATGGTTAGTCCCAAATGAAAACAAATATGAAGCACATGATATATTGCCCTTTTTAGTAGATGCCTGGTCAGGGAGGTAATGAGCCAGCCCTCTAGATATGGAAACATGTGGAACCTTGCAGTCTCAAGTGAGCTGCCACCACTTGGTAAACACCCTGGGGGTTGTGGCGAGGCCAGAGGGCAGTGCTCTGAACTGGTAGTGACTGGCTCCCAGCTGGAAGCGTATACCTTCTGGATTGTCTGTTCATTTTTATGTGATAATATGCATCCTGCAGGTCTATCAAACATATCCAGTAGTCCTTGCCCAGGAAGAGTAGAACGGACTGAACCGTGGCCATCTGAAACTTCGTATGTCGAACTGACTTGTGCAAAATGCTGAGATCCAAAAATGGTCTCCAGTCCCGTTTTCTTTGGCACTAAAAGAATCTAGAACTTACTCAAGATTCTTTTTTCTAGCAGCTTTTGCATTTCTAGTGCTACTGCTTTCCTCTGACTGAATGGAAGATCGGGAATTTAGCATATAGTTGGAGGTGGAAGGGAAAAGGGACCTCTGGAAATACTCCTCTGCACCCAAGTGTCTCTTGTTATATCTAGCCAGGTTCTCAGGTGCAGGAATATTCAACCCTCAATTGCTTCCAAAGGTGGGTAATGGGGCCTCTTTTCAGGATTGTTGGTACAGTCTATAAGAGAAAGACTCTCTGATCCCCTGGTTTTGCAGGCCTCCTCTGCCACAGGGGTATGTCATCCATTAGAGTTCCCCCATCTGCCCCAAGCAGAAATTTCTCAAAGTGTGTCCTGGAAAGGACCCTGGGACTTCCTGAACAACATTTTCTGACCACCTCATTGATTCCTAGATAAGGATCACTGAGGAGCCCAAACACATACCCCCACTGAAGAGTGGGTCTTTCCATCCTTCTCACACCTGGATAAGAATTAATGGACAACACAGATGGAATGTTATGGTGAGTACATAACTTCCTTATCTGGTGTTGTCAATTCTTATTCCATCCTCAACTGTTGGGACAGATTCCCCAGCTACCTAAATCCCAGGTGGACTCTAAGGAAAGATATCCCTGAGCACAGCTGAGCCAAAGGCTGCTCTACCCCTCGAGACCAGATCCAGTTTGTAATGAATGATAAAGGTATAAGGACTGACCCAGGTTGCAGCTACACATATGTCATCCATGGAACCCCTAGACAGAAACAGCGAAGATGTTGCCATGGACCTAGCTTAATGGGCTCATACAGGTTTATGCAAGGCTAGACTCAACTTGTTATTGATAAAATAATTACAATCCATCAGCCATCTGGCTAGAGTTAGTTTTGTAACTGGTTTGCCCAATTTCAAATCTGTAAAGAAGAGAAGCAAGTGATCTGTCTTCCTGATTTCTTTTTTTCCTATGTAAGCAAAAACAGAATCGTCTGTGAACACCAATAAATGCAACTTATACTCACCTCTGTTTGCAAATTTAGGAAAGAATACTGGAAAATGAATGGATTGACTGATATTGGATTCTGACACCACCTTGGGAAGGAAAGACACATTGGTATGTAATGTAACTCTATCCTTATAAAAGACCAAGTAGGGTGGTTTCAATGACAATGCTTGAAGTTCTAAAATCCTTCTGGCAGAGGTAATGGCCACCAGAAAGACAGTTTTCCAGGTCAGCAACTTAATATTGCATTTAGCTGCTGGTTCAAAGGGGGAATGAATTCAGTCCTGCAGTACCAAGTTCAAATTCCATGGCAGAATAGGATCTTTATAAGGGGTCTCAATAGAAGAGTGCCTCTTAAGAATGTTTTACAACGTTTAGAAGAGGCCACAAAAGAACTTTCATATCCAATACAAAAAATCAGATATTGCTGCTAAATGAACCTTAATAGTAGAGGAGTTTGGCCCTTCGTTAAAGATTAATACCGAAAATTCAAGCATATTATGTATCGGAGGTGAAAAGGGATCAATCTGTTTTTGTTGTGCCCAGTAAACAAACCTTTTCCACTTACCTGTATAAAGCTTTCTTGTAGATGGTTTATGTGAAGATAAAAGGTTATGGTCCCTGAAAGGAATTTTGAAAGTTCCTTGTTCAAGTCCCTTTTTAACTTAGTAAAATGTGCCAAATTGTTCAGCAACCTAACAGCGAAGATCGCTGAAGCACAGACACACTTCCCAAACCTGTCCATCACCCTAGACTCTCTGTTGGGAGATGAGCAAAGGAACTTTGTTCAGCAAGACTCCTTGGGAGCTGCTACCATGACCGTGAGATCCATAGGCACTGCCTTATCCAAAATTCCTTCCCAACAGGTAGAGCCAGAATCCGATCTAGCCTCTTAGGGAATGGCTCAAATGAGTCAGGCTTTTTTCTCACCTGCCAAGAGACCAGTTCAATGAGTTTATCAGTAGTGGAGTAACCCAGGAAGTAGATGAACAAGGTTCAAAGGCCTCCAGAAATACTGATTCTTCCAGTGAAGGATTGCTGGAGGTCAAACCAGCTCTCTGCTTCAGGATGTCAAAGATGTCCCCAAATGTGAGTCTTCCAGAGGTGATCGTGGGGACCCTTCACTCTCAGTGAAATCAGTATCCTCAGTGACTGCTTCTTGTGGAAAGTCCAAGTGCCTCCTTTTGCACTTTC
Organism: Protopterus annectens; assembly: GCF_019279795.1. Taxonomy (NCBI): domain Eukaryota; kingdom Metazoa; phylum Chordata; order Ceratodontiformes; family Protopteridae; genus Protopterus; species Protopterus annectens. Next base: position 1,266,748,549 of record NC_056746.1, read on the forward strand.
TCTTCCTAAGGACTTCCCCGGTGGGCGGTGGGGTCCAGAGAAGTATTGGAAGAGACTGTGAAACCCTGCTGAGTGGTCTGGGGGGTCTCGAGCTGGCTGTCCCTGTGCTGTAGAAAGATGAGGCTCCAAGCACAGAGACATCTGGGAACTAGATTGAAGAAATGAGAGGGTCGGATCCATCAGTCCTGTCAGAGCACAAAACACCATCTTCAGTACCTCTAACACAGACTGCTCCGGAGAGAAGAAAGACCTCTGAGCTGAGAAGGTAGGCTTCTGGCCACCTATGTCCTCCTGCCTCGAAAGCAATCTCCCCGAGGAGGAAGTCAGAGCTGAGTTATCAACTGCCGAAGCACCAATGTGCAGAGACTGCTCTGAAACCTTCGAGGTCGACTCAAGCATATCAGACCCGACAATGAAGTTTCAGCACAGAGAGTCATCCAGATCAGACAATGTCAGAGCTGGTGTACTCAGAGTTAGCTTCAGATCCGCAGGGTAACTTATCTTCAGATCCAAACCAGACAGACCTGGAAGGTTCAGATCCAGGGACTATGAAGCAATTGGAGGTGGGAATATGGTAGATGGATGGGCTTCCTGACCCAAGAGGGTAGGAGCCAGTAACACACTCATCAGAATCTGTGCTGAGAAAGAAACTTGCTCATCTTTCTGTCCACATCTTCCTCGGTCAAACTCCTGGACGAACGAGATGCGGCAAGGGAAGGTGACTTGGATTGGTGCCTTTCAGAAAAAGCGGAGGGAACCCTGGAAGGCCCAGGATCATACGTAGGGGAATACCTGGTCCTTACGGGAATGATCAGAGCTGAAGTAGTCGGATCCGCGGGTTTCTTTGTTAGCTCAGAGGATGTAGGATCCACTAGTTTCTTCTTTTTTGGATCCAAAGGGGAGGAGCTTTGAGATCTTCTCAGATCCAATTTCGATCTCTTCCTTGAATGCAGCAAAGACGGAGTCAAGGAAGTAGAAGGCTTAGGAGACTTTGATATGTACTCCTTAGCTTTAACTTTGGGGGATTGAGCCCCAGAGATAGCTTCACCATAGGAAGATGGCAATAAACTTCGAAAATAAGCTTATTTTTCCTATCCACAGGAGCCCTGGGATTGAAATTCTTGCAACTGGAACAATCCTCCTGAAGATGTTGTGGCCCTAAACAATAGACAGAAAGAGTATGAGTGTCTGAAAGAGGCAATTTGTGCCACATTTCAGACACTTTTTAAAGCCGGAAGCTTTTTTCTCAGACATGATGGCGACTATAGGAAAAAAATTTAGGACAGAAAAAAACTCTTCTTTTTGTTATATACAGGGTGTATAGAAGAAAAAAAAGAAAGAATACCAACAATGGTATTAGAACTACACTAGTGTGTATAACAGACAGACAAGGAGAAAAATGGACTACCAACAATGGTAAATTGGAATTACAATACTGTAAGAGAATAATATATATATATAAACAGAGATTAAAAAGGTTATAAAATTAAAGAGAAAAAAATACACTTATCTTAATGACACTCGAGAGCTAAGACTGACCATGTCTTTTTTGCAAAATGTGGTAAAGAAGATCTGAGGTATTATTAAATAAAACTCCCAAACCGATAAAACAACAGGTTTGGATACTATACAAATAAATCTCTTCCATTTGAACATATAAGACTTTCTCCTATCACCCACAATGTCAGATGAAGAGTGGACAAGTGAGGATGGATGAGTGACCACTTGTCCTGTGTGAGCAGTTCCAACCAGTGAGGTAATTTGTGTTGTCAAAGGAATTAGTAACAAGATTTTTTGAGAGTCCAACTGACCTGATGGACTATGTCCAAAATCACATCTCTGTCACATCACTGTGATGTTGTCTGTGCGATGGTGCTCCAGAGAAGGACAGAGATACTTCCATACCATGATGTAACCCTGATGGATGAGGCTGCTGGGGCCACAGAAGCCTGAGAAGACACAGCAGGAGAAAGCAAACATACAAGGATAATTCCTCTGGACCATAGGGACATAGAATAGATAAGGCACAGAACTTATCTTCAGACTTGGGAAGGTCAGAAATAACCTGAAGAGCCTGAGCAAACAAGGTCAGAGCATACCTGGTCATGTGGGTCTAGTAATTGATCTCCTGAAAGGCCAAAGAAGTAGTACTACATACCTTCTTACCAATCTTCTCCGTTGTTTAACTATCCTTATCAGAAAGCAGAAGCATGGAAGAGGGCAAAACCTTAGAAGGTTTGTCAGAGGAGACTGACACCACAGCAGGGTCAGCAGAAGGACACTTGAAAAAGAACGGACAATCCTTGAGAACTTTATAGAACCTATAAGATTTCTAGGAGACTGAAAACCAGGAGACTTGAAGGCATCTATACAAATATCAAGCAACCAGCACAGGAGAAATTGCACAAGGTTTAGGACTGTCCACCTGAAGCAGCTCATAATACCTTTTCTGGATATCAGATACCCAAAAAGAATCCCACTTAAAGTATTCTAACATTCTAGCTATCATGTCCCCAGTAGGCAGTTCCTCAAAAGGAGACTTGAGACTGATGGACTCCACTTCATCAGGACCATAAGCCAAAGGTGTAGGCATTTGAAGAAGAATAAGACAGGGACTCTTCATCAGACTCAATCGTCATGTGAGGAATCAGGTTCCCTAGTCCTTTTGGAAGAAGTTGAAGTGGAGACTTCAGTGTCATTAGGGCATTAAACAAGACCTGAGTAAACTCCTGCTACCCCCTTTATGGATCCTTAGGGTATACAGTAGAGTGCCTAATCTTCTGCACACTGGAGACTCTGAACCCTAATGGCATACAATAACAGTACCTGGAACCTCTTCCCTGAACAGAATCTTTAGAATTCCTCTATGATCCTCCAAGATAATAAACTGCAGTTCCCCTTGATGTCCAAAATAGATGCCTGTAAAGCCTCAGAGGAAATGCAAAAGGAAGGCTCCATGCTGGCCTACGACAGAGTTGCAGCAGAGGAATCAGATGCAGATACCAGATGGCCTACAGCGCTATTATCCACCTCCTGAGAAACATCCATTAGAGGGTGGACAGTCAAAGAATCCAGTCGAGATTTCTTGGACAACTTCGTACTTGATGGGAGTACCTCAGGGTTAACCGATTCTGCCATGCTACCCTAGACTAACTGTTTAAGCCTTTGGCACTTCAGACAGATGGCCAGGGAAGACAAACAGCTTCTGAGAGTCTTGGGCACAGACACCTTGCAAATGCTACAGAATGCATGGTCGTGGGAAGCACGCAAACAAAAAAGACACTGTCCGTGATGATCCTTATGGGGAATCTGCCTTCCTCTCTGATATTTGCCCTTCTTGGATGACATAAACTCTAGGTAACCAAAAAGAAGAAGACCAAAAGAAAAAATACCCCAATACAGCATTTATTTTATGGCTAGGTATTCAGCAGGGCAAAAGATCATTTAGACCAATAAGCAAGGATGGTGTTCGGACTGGCAGCAAAGAAGTTCTGGCTAACTTTATCTCACTATTGTACCTCTTCCCTTCTCTCTCTCTCCTACTTTACTAACTCCTCATCTCACCTTCCTACGCCAAATTGAATTATATCTTTAGAATTAAAATCCACCTTCTGCAATCTTGGCTCTGTAATTGTGACAACCCTTACTAATCTTTTATACTATCTATTGCTACCCCCCCAACTAATTCACCCTTTCCTTTCTCTCCTACTTTCAATAACCCCCTACCCCACCTTTTATGTCAACTTGCATTACATCCTTAGCTTTGAGATCCTGTGAATGTTCACAGTATATAAAATATGTTGCTATTCAGAATTTAGAACATATATAAACTGCTAATTACTATCATACTACTGTGCACTGTTACTATGTATATCAAAGTGTCTTATGTTATCAAAACTGTCAGATGTAAAAGTTAAATACTGAATTAGGAGCTTTTTTCCTTGGACTTCTGCTGAAAAAGGACCTGTGTCTAGTCGGACTTTCCCGGTAAACAAATGTAAAATAAATAAAATAACACAAATAAATAAATAACTGCATCGGTACATCACCTTTATGCCCTATGTCCTGTATGGAAAGCATACACGTGACGTGCAGCTCATACAAGATCCAAAGGATTATATGACCATAGGAAGTTACTATGCTACTGGCCCTGAGGCCTTTACAAGCCTAGCCAAGATTTTGGCTCATGTTCCAAGTCAGCACCCGATGCCCCTGTCCAGCAGGGACACAGGTGGAATCCCAGGGGTGTATTTTCTGTTCCCCATCCAGTTAGCAAAGTTGCGCTTTAAAAGGGTTAATCAGGTACTCTGCTTGACGTGGAGTGGGAGTCTATTCCACAGAAGGGGAGTCTCTGGGACACAAATCTGTCCCGCCAACAAGTCCTATTGATATCACAGACCAGGTTGAGGTTGCGCATGTGGGTTACTCGAATGGAGCTCGACTTGCAGATATGCAGCAGTCCCATCAAGACAGGGTCTGAGATTGCTTTGTATGCCAGACAGAGGTCACTTCTGAGGAGTCTGTAGGAGACTGAGTAGAGGGACAGGGCCTTTCGCCTATACATTTAGGGTAGATGTTTGAGGCCCTGGATTCTCCTGATGAGGAACCTCTGTGGTCTCTCCAGCTGCTGCATGTGCTTTATGAGGTACATGCCGAAATGGGCACTGTACTCAATAATGGGTCTTATAATGGAAAAATACAGGGATGTTATGACCACCTTGTCCTTGGATGAGATACCCTTACTAATAAGGTGGGCTATGTAGAAAGCTTTCCATACAACAGAAGTAATATGGTGGTCAAAAGTCAGTTTGCTATCAACCTGGGTGCCCAAGCCCCTCACAACTGATTGCATGCTTAGGACCTTGTTATTAATGTGATAATTTGTGGGGGACGTCACTCTCCCCAAAGGGGATGATGATGCATTTTTTGGCATTCAATTTGAGGCCATGTTTCAAGCACCAGTCATTTGTTTGAGTGAGACCCTCTTGGAGGATGCCCCCATCACTAGGGGAATTGAAGACAACACCCAGCTTGCAGTCATCTGCAAACCTTGTCAGCCATAGACAACTGGTTTTGGCCTGCACCTCAGAAAAGTATATCCCAAACAACAAAGGCCCCAAGACTGATCCCTGGGTTACACCACTTGTTACGGGTCGAATGCTTGAGATGGCTTCCCCTGCTTTTGACTAGGTGGGTTCTACAAGTGAGCCAGTTTGCTACCCATCAGGTAACATAAGGACTGATGCCTAGCTGAGAGAGTTTATCTATTATACCCAAGTGATGAATAGTATCGAAGGCTTTGGCCAGGTCAAGGTAGGTGGTGTGTACTGTCTTTCCCTCGTCTATGGCTTTGGTGACTGTCTCAAAGAAGTTGACCAGATTTAACAGACATGAAATCCCCTTGACAAAGCCAAACTGTGTGGGATAGAGTGTTTGGAGGTTGCCAATGTCCCTATTAATGAGGTCCATCATAATCCGTTCCATGGCCTTGCAAATCAGGCTAGTTAGACTGATGGGTCTATAATTTCCTGGATCGGTGGACGCTCCACCTTTGTGCAAAGAGATCACAGTGGATGTCCTCCACTTGCCAATGATTCAGGCTTTGGTTGAGTAGGGTGCCTAATGGTGCTGCAAGTTCCTACCTAAGTTCATGTAGGATGCGGCCTGGGATGTTATTGGATCCTGTGGAGGCTGTATTTTTTGCCTTTGAGAGGGTAGTGATGACATGCTCCTTAGAGATAAGGGGAGGAGGTAGGTGCTGGGGATATCCTGATTTATTGATGGTGGGGGGCAGAGGGGTGAAGTTTTCACTGAACCTGTCTGCCAGCAGGTTGGTTATATCTACACTGTTTGTGTATGTGGTGTCCCTGACCAGCAGTTCTGAGCATCTGGGTGCTTCCCTTGAAATTGCAGACATACGTGAAGAAAGCCTTATGATCGTCTTTAGTACATGTGGCCAGTTTGGACTCAAAGTTTGCTTTGGAGGATTTCACTAGTGCTCTTATTTGCTTGTTCAGGATAAGGAGAGATTGCTTCCAATTAGGCACCTGCTCCTTCTTGGTCCTGGACAGCAATTTTTTTCCTTTTGTTATAGAGTCTACTTATTGCAAATGTCCGCCAGACAGGCTTACTGACGGACATCTGCAATAAATAAGGCTTTGGTATACTGCCAGGACACTGGGCTATCCTTGGCAAGAGATCCCTACTCTGAAGAATATTGCAACAGTGATATAGATGGACATCAGCTGTTACACTATTTACTGTTAACAATCATAGAGATGTCATAAGCTTCATCTGGGTTTATCCCATTTGAACTTTTGTATACCAAACTTCCAAAAGGGCTACTTAACATTGCTAAGCAAACTTCGGTACAGGAAAGGCATCATTTAAAAGTGGATATGAATACTGTTAGTTAACAGGCTAGAACTTCTTAAACTCTGATGACACTTCCAGGTGTCTTCCTAAGATCATCGTATTGATGCCACTAATGTCTAGTACTGACTCTTCATATTTACATTCATAGCAAAACCATGCTGCATAGAAGTTACTGAAAGACTTCCTCGTAAATCTTAAATGAGGGGCAACACAACTTCATTGTTGCTGGATCTCTGTCTCACGCACCTAAAGAGATATTAAGACTTGTTTGTAAGATATTCATGTATTTATATTGCTGAATTTCTATATTACTCTAATATTTCAACAACCGAGGAACAAAGACAGAACTGTTTTGGTTAGGCTCAAACCTAAATAAAATGCTTCTGTCAGAATATGTGTAGCTCGAGTGATTACTAAGGTACTGTAAGCTGTTTAAAAAATTTTACAAAAAATAATGCAGGACTATGAGTCTTAAACTCCAGTTTAAGATCTATAACCTAATGACTGTAATCAAAGTAAAGATTAGTTTGTGCTGTCATTTAGTAACATGCAGAGTTTAAGACATATGAACATTTGCTTGAAATGTGAGGGCATAACTCGAATCTGTCAAAAGGCTAAGAATACAACTATTAGCCGTTAGAGTGCAAGCTTCCCACACCCCATTCAATGGAATAAGTTAAAACTTGCAATGTCCATTTTAGCAGAACAGCTGCAGAGAGCCAAGATAATGAACTGCATTTATAAGAAGAATGTGAAACACAGATAATTTATCCCAGGGAATCAAGTGCTAGTGCCTTCCATGGAAAACAAGTAGCAGAAGCCATTTGAGGTAGAAAGAACGGATGCAGTTAATTATAATGTTTAGCCAATAGGCTGCGGTGGTGCAGTGGTTAGCATTGCTGCCTCACAGCAAGAGGTTCTTCCATTTGATTCTTGTCCGAAGCACCTTCTGGGTGGAGTCTGCATGTCCTCCCCGTGGTCGAGTGACGTTAAAGATATGCAGGTAGGTGCCTGCGTGAATGGGCATGCCTTCTTTGAAGGTTGGGCGTCGGGGCTGGCAACTCGGCACCATAAAAATTCACTGCCACTCATTAGCAGACGGGAGTTGTCAGAAAAGCGAAATAAAGAGCAAATTGATCGCAGAGTGTTGAAGCCACACAAGGAAGCAGAGAATTCTGCAGAGAGCTTAAGTTCAAAAGGACAGACCAAGGAGACACTATTGGAAGTACAGTTAAAACAATCCTTGTTAAAAGTACAAAGGAAGTGAGATCATTTTTGTTAACATATAAAGGACCGTTTTCAGCATTACCTTGGGAGAACAAACCTAATAGAGCATATAGAGATACAACCTGGAGTTTAAGTTAGACAAGACATTTACAGAGTACCAGAATCACAAAAATAATTAGAGAAGTTGCTATAAAATGCTCAAACTAGGTGCGACTGAAGAATCACAAACTAAATGGAGAAACAGAGTACTGCATATTCCTAAACTTGAGAGAAGTATCAGATCCTGTAATGACAGAAGAGTCAGAGTGACTGGAGAAGGCCAGCAGTAGTATTCCCTAAACCTGAGGAAGTATCAAATTCTGTGATGACTGAAGACTCACAGAATGATGGGTGCAGTAGTAGTGCTAGTAACTAAACCTGCGGAAAATATCAGATTCTGTAATGACCAAAGCCTCAAAGTGATGGGGGCAGCCCAACTGTTCTAGTCCCTAAACCCGAGGGAAGGATCAGATTCTGTAATGACTGATGAGTCCCACAGTAACTGGAGAAGCCTAGTAGTGAGGGAAGTATCAGATTCTGCAATAAGTGCAGAAAACCGAACAGCATTTCAGAATGAATAAACTATCCTATACCCATAACTAATGAATTTCCAGAAAACTTTAGAGAAGGCCAGATAATTTAGTAACATCAGATTTAATGATGGTATAACAGCAGACATTACTACCCTTCGAAAAAAAAAGAAAAAAAAAAAAAAAAAAACACCAGTTAGACTAAATGTAGCCCCAGCCACCTTTCAGAGGGTGAGGAATGAAACACTAAATACCCACACATAATATGCTCTGGCATACCTCAAGGATGTGGTCATTCATTCAGAGGACTAGGAATCTCACTTATCTAAAGTGCAGGTTTTATTAGAAAACAGGAAGGTTCTACTATAAATGCTAAGAAAAGAAAACTGGATATAATGAAAGCTAAGTATTTATTGTACCTTGTAGGAAGAGGGTTGGTAAGACCACAACTAGGAAAAATAAAAGGTCATAAAAGAAATGTCCTGTACCCTCTACTAAGACACAGAGATGAAGACTTTCCTTGGACTTGCTGGGATCTTCAGAATGTCTGTGCCAAATATTTATTTTTCACAATTTCAGAAAGGAGAAAAGCTCCTGTAAGGATGCAATGTTCTCCTACGGCAGATGGAGCTTTTGACAAACTAAAGTTGGATCCTTTATTCTGAATATGCATTGGTAACGCCACATTTAACTAAAGACTATCTTATATACCAATGGGTCACAGGAAGGGTTTGGAGACAGTGTTATCCCATAACATTCAAGATGAGAAGCACCCTGTGTGCAATATCTACAGAAACAAAATACTCAGCCAGTGAAAGAGAGCACTAGCAATAAACCGGGCTTTCTATGCCTTGAAAAACTATTTGTTAGTCAGGAACTGTTACACCTTGAAAAACTATTTGCTAGGCACAAACAGATCAAGCCATGTTGCAAAGGACAACAAGAAAAATTCAAGGAATTGCAAAGTTGTGCAACTGGCCACTATCCCTACAAACCCAATGTAGACAATAAAAATGCTGACGCACTGTGTAGGACCTACAACCCATCATTATGATTCCAAAACCCCTGGTTTTGTGCTGGGAGGGGGTGCTTGTTACATGCTAGCTACGGAGAATGTGGCATGTCCTTTAAAGGTGCATTCTGACAGTATACTGCAGCTCACAGCATGAAAGCTAGCTCATTAAGTCTTAACTGCCAATTAATATGATATAAAAGGGAGTAACCAGAGGGTTAACTCAAGAATCTAGTTCCTCACATGGATGATACACTCGAAGAAGACCTGGAAACACTGAGTGGAACTGCCCAGTCAAGGATTTACATTATATAATTATTATTTATATATATATATATATATATATATATATATATATATATATATATATATATATATATACATATATATATACATATACATATACACACACACATATATATATATATATATATATATATATATATATATATATATATATATATATGGGTCTAGGACTAATGCTCGAACAGCCATTTCACCAAATTTGAAACGGCTGGGCATACTTATGCGAAAGTGCTTTTCACCGAAGAAGCATTTTCGCGTAAGTATCCCTGTTGTGGAGGTCGTACTATGGTGCGGATAAGGGAAAATTCCCTTTTCTCCAATGTAGTGCGATCTTGGAGTGAAAATATTAAAGTAGAGGGGTGCAGGGGGGGGCTTGCCCTTCCCATAAAAACATGTTTTAGTGTTTTTTTTAAAGCGCTTTAACAACAGTACTTTTTCGATAAAACCACTTTCGTTAAAGTGTGTTCAGTGACTGTGGATTTGGACTATTGAACTTTCATTCAATAGTCCTAGATCTATATATATATATATATATATATATATATATATATATATATATACATATATATATATACATACATACATACACACACATATCTATATATCTATATATATATCTATATCTATATCTATATATATATATATATATATATTTATTTATTTATTTTTTAAGAACTGAAGGCAGAGCCTGGGAGAGGCCTGCAGGCTTGGCATTCCTACTATTAAGAGTCGGCCTGCATCCTGGAGGGTATATACAAACTGAACACTGAGAACTGAGTATTATGAGAATATTATAAAGTACAGTTTCCTTTCCTTTGAAACTGCAAAGCCAAGATGGCTATTATTTTGGTTTACTGATTACTGAATAAACCTGTGTTTTTAAATATGTCTTACCTCCAGTATCTTTTCCAGACTTACAATAAATGTATACATATCCATACAGACATACATACATATGTATGTATATGAGATCTCTTTATCTGGACAGATGCCCTTTGCCTGAATCTTAAAGCACTGAAATGGAATGAATAAAAGATCATCTGAATGAAAACTCATTTGTTGAATTATAATTAGTATTAAATGTCTTACAATGAAAAGTACCTAAAGACAATCACTGCCAATGTCGTTTGTATTTCTGTACCAGCAGTGATTCACTTCATGTAGTTTTGTCTCTTTCCTCTGCAGTGGTGTGACCATGAATTTAGTAAATTTAGGTTAGTGGGAGCATGCTTCTCAAAAAAATGTAACAGTACTTTTCTTTGTATGATTTTTTCATAAATGTAATTCAGGAAAATAAGTTTTCAAACCACGGAGGCAAAAACACACACACACACACACACACACACACACACACACACACACACACATACATACAGAAAAAAGTGGTGCATGTAAAGGAATCCCAAAATGAGCTGAATGAAACAAGCGCACAATGCAAAACAAAAAACAACCAACACTTCTTTAAACAATCTCACAACAGGCCTAAGCTTTCGCCAAAAATTATTATTAATATTGTGAGATCATCTGTATCTTCATCAGTTATGTATAAAACAATTAATTTACATGATTCAAGCACCCTGAGGATTTAATAAAAAAAAAAAAAAAAAATACAAGTATTACATTTTATGATGCTTCACACCATGGTGGTTGTTCTAATTTGTATTTGTTTATACATATATATATATATATATATATATATATATATATATATATATATATATATATAGAGAGAGAGAGAGATACATTATATGCATATTTTATTTATATATATATATATATATATATATATATATATATATATATATATATATGGGTCTACTTTGACCCATCGAAATTACATTTCAACAAAACGTAATTAGGCGAGCTCTTTTTCACGAAAGTACTTTTTTTCCAAAATCCACTTTCGTGAAAGAGAAATGAACTGAAAACGGAAAAAACCTACAACACTAACCATGTTTATGCAGGGGGGAAAGACCCCCTGCACCCCCCACATCCACACTACGTTTATATTCTCACTCAAAAGTTGCACTACAGTGCAGAAAAGGGAATATTCCCTTATCCCCGCTGTGTTGCAATCTAAGCAACAGCCTCTGTTGTTGTTCGTTCAGTTGCCTTTTCGCAAAAGTGCATTTTGGAAAAAAAAGCACTTTCGTGAAAAAGAGCTTGCCTAATTACAAACTTAGCATGAATAAATCATCTATGGTTCCTCTAAATGCAAACTACAACTTAATTATTTTCCAGAGTCTGGAATTAAGTTAAATGACACTTTGAAATATTTGGGTATATTTTTTTGTTATGACTCAAAACAGTTTTACCAGATTAACTTAACGAAACTTTGGAAAACAATGGAACAGAATATCCTAAAATGGAACAAATTAAAATTCCCTTTATTGCCAAAGGTGGCTATTGTTAAAACAAATATCCAATCTAGACTACTATTTTATTTTAATGCAACTAGTATAACAATACTTTAAAAAAAAATTTCAAAACCCTAAATGTAGATCTTTCTAAATTCTTTTGGGAACCCAAGTTGATCCGTATTACTTATCAAAAAACGATTTATCAAAAAAAACTTGGTGGCTTAGGTCTCCCAGATTTTAAACTCTATTATGATGTTGAATTATATCAATCTCTGATTATTGTCCAATGAAAACAAAATGGACCCATAGCTGGGTAAAAGTATGGTATAATCTAGTAATTGGCTCCAAAATAACTCTAAGGCCCCATCCTTCCTCAAGAAAATATGGCTAGAATCAAACTTAATAACTTCCTAAAATACGATAAATATCTTGCAAAACATAATTGAGTTTCCTAATTTAACAAGTTCTTTTGACATTTTCCAACCACTCTACCTCAATCTAAATTTTAAATTAAACAATTCTATGTTAAACATGAATAATTAACCTTATCAAAGAAATGAAGATGTATCTCAGCAATGCATTAAACCTTCCTAAAACTTATCTAATTACACTATGACAGATTAAAGAATTGACATCAGCACTATTAGAAGACCCAAAGATAGACGATAACAATATAAATCTCTATAAAGAGTTATAGAATATCTTTACACTTAAAAAGAAAATGCTAACAAACATGTATAAATTAATCACAGCTATTAAATATCAAGGTAACATCCTATACTCAGACTACTGGTCCAAAATGCAACCAGCAATTCAAAATAACCAGAAATCTCAATTAATTCAGCTTTCTTTAAAAGTAATCCCTTTTTAAAAATTCATGTATACCCAATTCATGATGGTCAGTAATGCTTATTTAACTCCTGTCAAACTCAATGAATATTATTCCACAGCTTCTCTAAACTGTCCATACTGTGAAGACCAAATTGCTGACATTTTGGAGCTGTAAATGTTCATATAACTTACGGTGCTCACTAAGGGACACACTAGAAATGATGGAGGTATGAAAAGACTCCTGTGTCTTGGGAATTGGCTGTTCTACATATTCTCACTATGGGATTAAGTAAACAAAAACTATATCTTAATTACATTTTTTTCATCTATGAAGCTATACATCTCACAAAACTGACTTGAAAAATCAAATGCATCATGGGATGGCTTTAAACATATGATGATTAAATATATAACGGCTCATAAATTAATAGTTAGGAACCAAAGTGAATGCCCTTATTAGGCACAGGTTTGGAACACATTTTTTGACCACATACTCCACTAATTTCAATTAGACACATTTACATGTTAAGCTATGTTAACAAAGAGATTTATTATTATTTCCTCTCATTTTTATCTCTGAGACCATATTGTTATGTGCTATTTTATTGCATTAACAGAACTCATGTCATGGCACTTGTCACTCAGTGTACATAGTTGTTCCGTTAATTCCTCAACATGTTATAAATAAAGCATTCTCTATGTACTTATGCTCATAACATGCTGAAGAACACTTGTATATTTCTTCATGGAAATCCAAATAAAGATATCGGAAAAATATTTATCTTGCCAATTTATGTATATCTATATGCATGCATATATATATATATATATATATATATATATATATAAAATATAAATAAATAAATAAATAAAATATATATAGAGACACACAGTGGATATAAAAAGTTTACACACCCTTGTTAAAATACCAGGTTTTTGTGATATAAAAAAATGAGACCACAATAAATAATTTCAAAACATTTCCCACCATTAATGTGACCTACAACATGTACAATTCAACTGAAAAACAAACAAATCTGTTAGGGGAAAAATATAAAAAAATAAAAAACGTACAATACGCTGGTTGTGTAATGGTACACACCCTTAAACTAATACTTTGTTGTATGTCCACACCCTTAAATTAATACTTTGTTGAAGCACCTTTTGATTTAATTACAACATTCAGTCTTCTTGGGTAGCAGTCTATCAGCATGGCACATCTTGACTTGGCAATATTTGCCCACTCTTCCTTGCAGAAGCGCTCCAAATCTGTCAGATTGCAAGGGCATCTCTTGTGCACAGCCATCTTCAGGTCACCCCACAGATTTTCTATTGGATTTAGGTCTGGGCCATTCCAAAACTTTAATTTTCTTCTGGTGAAACCAGTCTTTTGTTGATTTGGATGTATGCTTGGGGGTCATTGTCATGTTAAAAGGTGAAATTCCTCCTTATCTTCAGCTTTCTAGCAGATGCCTGAAGGTTTTGGGCCAAAAATGACTGGTATTTGGAACTGTTCGTAATTCCCTCCACATTGACTAAATCCCCAGTTACAGCTGAAGAAAAGCAACCCCAAAGCATGATAATATCACCATGCTTCATCATGCGGATGGTGGTCTTTTGGTGATTCGAAGTGTTGTTTTTGCACCAAACGTACATTTTGGAATTGTGGCTAGAAAGTTCAACCTTGGTCTCATTGGACCATAACACATTTTCACACATGCTTTTGGGAGACTTGCTGTATTATTTTTGAAAAATTTTAGCTGGGCCTGGATGTTTTTCTGTGTAAGAAAAGGCTTCCATCTTGTAACCCTACACCATAGTCCAGAAATATGGAGAATACAGGAGTTTGTTCACATGTAGTACACAACCAGTACTTGCCAGAAATTCCTACAGCTCCTTCAGTGTTGTTGTAGGTCTCTTGGCAGCCTTCCTGACCTGTTTCATCTTGTCTTTTCATCAGTTTTGAAGGGACGTCCAGTTCTTTGCAATGTCACAGTTGTCCCATATTTTCTCCACTTTTTGATGACTGTCTTCACTTTGTTCCATGGTATATCCAGTGTTGTGGAAATTTTTTTGTACCCTTCTCCTGACTGATACCTTTCAACAATGAGATCCCCTTAATGCTTTGTAAGCTCTCTGCGAATCATAGCTTTTGCTGTAGCAGGCAACTGAGTAAATTTCAGGAAAATCCTACTTGGACAGCTGAACGTTATTTGGAGTTAATCAGAGTCTCTCTAATTGATGGCAGGTGTGTACCCATGAAGGCTGAATGCTGTAATTAAATCAAAAGGTGCTTCAGCAAAGTATTAGTTTAAGGGTGTGCACACTTATGCAACCAGCTTATTGCACATTTTGTTTTATTTTTTATATTTTTCCCCTAACAGATATATATATATATATATATATATATATATACACACACATACATATATATATATATATATATCTATACATATATTATATATATATATATATATATATATATATATATATATATATATACACACACACACACATATATATATATATATATATATATATATATATATACACACACACACACACACACACACACACACACACACACACACACACACACATATATATATATTTATTTTATCATCATTAAAGCATTCAGGGCTTTGTTGAGTCAGGGATTCTTGAAAAAAATTACTGTGTGTATGTATGCATGCATGAATATTTGATGTTATTTATATTTGCTTCTTCCATAGTATACTTTGATTCTAAAGAAAAGGATTCTTAGACTTGTGATGCTCATTTGTCCTAATGGTTCACCGAATCATGTGATTTTAATTTTTTATATAAATGATGATGATACAATCAGCCTCAGCACTGAAAGCCTTCTGGCAAAACCTGAAGTCTCTTGTGAGATGTCAGCTTATTAACAGCTTATTCCACTGTTTAAACAGTTTCAGGGCAGTTTTTGTTTTCTGCGTGTGTGTCTATACACACACACACACATATATATATATATATATATATATATATATATATATATATACACATATACATGTTAGATATTATGAATTTAAATTAATTATGTTCTAAATATGCTGAAAGAAAAAGCTTGCTTAAATGCAGAAACAGAGTTTAGTAATATGTGATCAGCAACCATACTAAATTACTGTGGCTTAAAAAAATAAGGAACTTACTTAAGAGTGTATTACACACACATCAAGAAAGATGAACTTCTTACAGACATGACAAGAATGTAATCTGCTTTCACTGGACAACAGGACATGCTTTTCTAAGAAAGTTTAAAAATGTGCTTTTCTAATCCACAAGGCGTTTTCTTGAAGACAGTTTACTTATCATCATTTGGACAAGAATTAGAAGTTATGTACCTACCATAACGTTCCATGTTAGTTGTCTTCTCTCGCCTTCTTTCTTGCTGGATGGGTTCGGAGCCGATCCTCGGCTCCGACTCGGCACTTGCTTTAGCTTAGGAACTCCTTTTACCAGCTCGAGGCAACCCTATATCCCATGATGCAAGGCGGAACTACCTCAGATCTCGTTTGGTAGCTAACCTACCCTGCTAAAGACTATCCTAACATAATTAGGAACACAAGTTCCTAATAGAAGTCCTCATATGAAGGCTCCGGAGGAAACAACCTAATAGGAACTCTTCAAGATCTGTCCAGGCCAGGGGGAAGGAGGGAGGGACGAAGAAAGAAGAGAGAAGACAACTAACATGGAACGCGTTATGGTAGGTACATAACTTCTAAATGTTAAGTTGTCAATCTCGCCTTCATTCTTGCTGGATGGGACCGTCCCTAGCACCTGTATCCCGGTGGCTCAATGGAACAGACTCTTGAGAACTGTGGAACCAAAACTGGCCCTATCTCTGGAGGCCAAGTCTAACTTGTAATGAGAGACAAAGGTATGGGCGTAGCCCAAGTAGCTGCTGCACAAATGGTATCAATGGGTAGTCTATCCTGAAAAGCTGCAGAAGTGGATAGACTCCTGGTTGAGTGTGCTTTTGGCTTAGAAGATAGCTGTTTGCCTCTGAGAGAGTACACATAGGAAATAGTGGAAGTCAACCATCTGGATAAGGTCACTTTAGATACTGGAAGACCTATCCTGTTTTCTGCATAGGAGACAAATAATTGATCCGATTTTCTGAATTGTTTAGTTCTATGCAAATAGTACCTGAGCTGACGATGGACATCCAAAAAATGCAGTTTCTGTTCAGCTCTGTCGGAATAGTTTGGGAAAAAGACTGGTAGGTCTATAGATTGATTAATGTTGGTTTGAGATACGACTTTGGGGAGAAAGGAAGGGTTAGTTCTTAATGATACCCTGTCCTTATGAAAAACCAAATAAGGGGAACGAATGCAGAGAGCTTGAATCTCGGAAACCCTTCTTGCAGACGTGACAGCCAGTAAAAATATAGTTTTCCAGGTCAATAACTTCAAAGAACATGAAGCAGACGGTTCGAAGGGAGGTAGTAACAAGGATGCCAACATTAAGTTTAGATCCCATTGCGGAGGAGGATGCTTAATAGGTGGTTTTAGGAGGAAAACTCCTCTCAGAAAGGCCTTGCATAACCTATGAGACATAATATTATTGTCATGCAAGCCAACATGATACTTAGAAATAGCAGCCAGTTGTACTTTGACTGTAGATGACGAGGATCCTGAATGAAAAACCTCCGCCAGGAAATATAAAACCGAATGTACAGGAGCAGTAAAGGGGTCAATATTTCTGGAATTTGCCCAAATAGAAAAACGTCGCCACTTGCTAGCATAAACAGTCCTAGTGGACGACTTCAAGGAAGACACTAAAATGTCTCTGACTGAGTCCGAAATCATCGGTAGCCTGGCTAGGGTAGGAAGTGGAGCAACCAAGCAGTGAGGTTGAGAGAATGAATGGCCCGGTGCTGCTGACCCGATTGGTGGATCAAGAGATCCGGAACTGGGTCCAGATGCCAGGGCTGCACCAGAAGGTGACGATGCAGAGACGGAAACCAAATTTGTCGAGGCCAATATGGGGCAATGAGGATCAACTTGGCTCTCAAAACGGTGGCTTTCTGAATGACTTGTGGAATCAAGGGAAAAGGAGGAAAAGCATACAGAAGTCCCCGGGGCCAATCCTGGGTTAGAGAATCTCTCAGGGGTTGGCCTGGAAGGGGAAAGAGAGTGAAGAAATCGGGGCACTTGTTGTTTTGAGGAGTAGCAAAAGATCGCAACAAGGAGTGCCCCACTTCAGAAAAATCTGATCCACTACAGATTGATTGAGAGACCACTCGTGAGGCATCAGAATGGATCTGCTCAGCCTGTCCGCTAATAGGTTGGACCTGCCGGGGATGTGCATTGCTATCAGAAACCGCTGAGAAGAGATCGCCCATTGCCAAAGTCTGAGAGCTTCTTGACATAACGGATAGGACCTGGTCCCGCCCTGTTTGTTGATGTACCAGACTACGGACATGTTGTCCGTCTGTACTGCAATAGTCCCCGTGGGAAGAAAGTCGTTGAGGGCTTGCAACGTTAAAAGCACTGCTCTCATCTCCAGGACATTTATGTGCAGATGGTATTCTATGGGTTGCCACGTCCCGTGGACCATCCTGCCCTGATAATGCCCCCCCCCACCCGATCAGAGAGGCATCCGTAGTGACTGTGGCAACTGGAGGAGGTGGAATAAAGGGTCGGCCCTGATGAAGAAGAGCGGAAGATATCCACCAGTTCAGATGAGCTCGGCACGACTGTGTTACCAAGACTTCGTGCCTCATCGGGAGACTGTGGTACGACCACTGCGTGAATAGCATCCACTGCAGAAGACGCATGTGGAAGCGAGCCAGTGGTAGAAGAACAATGGCCGCAGCCATAAGACCTAGAACCTTCAGTATAAATCTGGCTTTGATCTTGTTGCTTTGCAATAGAAGCCGAACTAATTTTTGGATGTCCAGAATTCTTTGATCTGTTAGTCTGGCTAACATTTTGACGGTGTTTAATTCTGCGCCTATAAAGGTGATAGATTGGCAAGGCAGCAGAGAAGATTTTTCGAAATTTACTGAAATTCCCAAACTCCTGCAAAGCTGTAGAGTGTAGTCTCTGGACTGAAGAAGCTGACACTTGGTGGTGGCGGAGAGGAGCCAGTCGTCCAAATAAGGAAACACCTGGAATCCTTGACGTCTCAGATGAGCTGTGACCACTGCCATGCATTTGGTAAACACTCAAGGGGCTGAAGTGAGGCCAAAGGGCAGGGCTCTGAATTGGTAGTGACTGGTCCCTAGCCGAAAGCGGAGAAACCTTCTGGAGCGTCTGTGAATCTTTATGTGATAGTACGCATCCTGAAGGTCTACAGAGCACATCCAGTTGTCCTTGCCCAGAAAGGGCAGGATGGACTGAAGCGTGACCATCCGGAATCTTGCCTTCTTGACAAATCTGTTTAGATTGCTCAGGTCTAATATTGGTCTCCAATCTCCCGTCCTTTTGGGGACCAAAAAGAATCTCGAGTAGACACCGGATCCTACCTGGTCTGCCGGCACAGTCTGGACGGCTCTTTTTTCTAGGAGCTTTGAAACCTCCTGTTCTGCCAAATCCCTTTGACCGGGTGAGATGTCTGGAAGGGATTGTAGAGGTACGGGAAACCTTTCAAGGATTTTGTAACCCTCGGATATGATCGACTGTACCCACATCTCTTGAGATAGGGATTGCCAGGCTACTGGGTACAGCGAAATCCTTCCCCCGACTGCCTCCAAGGGCGGACAGTCGGGCAACACCTCAGGGATGCTGAAAGGGCTTCTCAGGAAGAGACTCCCTGTTGCCCTGGTTCTGAGGACCCCCCCTGCCTCTAGGGCGGCGTCTATTATTGTGGCGGCGTCTATTATTGTTACCCCCTCTGCCTCTGGGGGTAAACTGACCACGTGTGTCTGGTGTAGCTCCTTGGGCTTTACGGAACCACATCTTTCCTCCCTTCTGACCCTTGGGGTATGGTCTAGAAGGAGTGGAAAACTGGACTCCAACGGCAGAAAGAGTTTTACCGTCCTGCTCACACCTGGTCAAGGTATCCTTCACCTGAGGTCCGAACAAAGCCGAACCATCAAAGGGGGTATTAGTGAAGGACGCCTTAAAGGGGTCCGCAAAATTACAAACCCGCATCCAGGCTTGGCGTCTAAGAGCAACTCCTGTGCCTGCGGCCCTGCTCGCTCCATCGGCCGCATAGGATATGAGCCGCATGGAGGAGTTAGATATGGAATTCAGGATTGCAAGCTGCGAGGCAATCTTTTCCTGAGCCCCAGCAGCAGAAGGATCCTGGAATACTTCACCCAGTTCCTTGAGAACATCTCGTTGAAGCCTGGTGAAGTGACAAAGATAATTCAGCGAACGCATAGCAAAGGTCGCTGAAGAAAACATCCGCTTTCCATACCTGCCATGGTCCTAGAATCCTTGTTAGGAGGATGGACAGGTACTGAAGGATCCGCCAGTTCCTTCTTAGTGGCCGCCGCCACCATAGCATCCACAGAGACACCCTTGGAAAGGAACTGTTTGTCCGAAGGGGCCGTGATGAATTTGGATGGTCTCCTGGGGACAGGTTCCACAGAATCTGGAGCCGCCCACGCCTTCCGAGCCACTACCTGCATCAGTGGGTCGAAAGGCAGAGACACCCAGGTGGAGGAGGGTCGGGATCCAAAGCCTCCAGGTATACCGACTCATCCTCGGAGGGGTCAATGGAGGGCCAATTCCCCCTCTGTTTGAGGAGCTCAAGGATGTCTGAAAAAGAGACATCCTCAGAGGGGATCGGGAACCCTCCGACTCATCTAAGTCGGTATCAGATGTAGTAGACTCAGGGAGTCTGTGTGTTTCCTCTTACCGTCCTCTTCCGAGGGGGTTCCCCTGCAGGATCAGGAGAAACCTCGGAAGAGGAGGAAATTCCCAATGGGGAAACCTGGGGCGATGGATCCCTGGGCCTGAGAGCAAGAGGCTGGCAAGAGGCATCTGCAGGCACTGATGAGGGAGGAGCTAGAGGGATGGACCGTTGACCAGGCTCAGAGGCCAGGACACTCCTCATCACCTCAAAGGCTCCCCTCCCCGGGAGGCCGGAATATCCCCGCTCCGAGGAAACAGGAATGCCCGGCTCCACTGAGAGGGAAGGCTCCGAGGCCGATGTCGGCGCCGAGCTTACCAAAGCCGAAGCCCCGAGAGGGAGAGCGGGGTCGGACAAGGGTCCGATGCCACTAGCCCCCTCGGAGCCGACATGGGAAACCCGATGACCGGATCCCTCCAAGGAAGGTCTCAAGGAGGAGATCGGAGCCGAGGATGACGGAGCCGAAGGATGTATCGGCTCCAGCACCGAAACAGTCGCTGTCCCGAGAAGCTCCGGCTCCGAACTGCGATGTGGAGTCGGAGGAGGAAGTTCAAGGGGTGAGGTTATAGCCGAAGTCTGATGAGACGGGCTATGGAGCATTTGGGCCAGTGCCTGAGACTTCAACAGCCTGCTTACCACCCTCTCCAAGTCGTGGTCAGACAGCCTGGAAGATCTCGAAGATCGGCTCCGATGGCTCCGCTCCGACAAAAGAGGAGACCCCGGAGCCGAGTGGATACTCAGTAACGAAGGGGACCGAGATCTCTTCCGGGACAGAGCCATCGGAGCCGAAGTCCCCCGAACTCCAGATGGAGCCGAAGGTTTCTCGGCTCCGATGCTGGATAAAGTGTCGGCTCCAGCCGGAGCCGACAAGGCTATAGTAGATAAGGTATCGGAGCCAGCCGGCACCGAACCCACTACCTTCGAGGCAGATACATCGGTTCCAGCTGGAGCCACCGGAGGAGGCTTAGATACTGAAGCCTGAGCCTTCGGTGGCTTAGAAGGTTTCCCAGACCCTGCCTTCGAGGGAGAACCTTCTGGCTTAAGTAAGCCACGGAGGATAAGTTTGTTCCTCCTTTCCTGCAGGACTCTCTGGCTAAAGGAGTGACACAAAGCACAGGAGTCCTGCAGGTGCAAAGGCCCCAGGCAATAAACACAAGAAGTGTGACCGTCTGTCAGAGACATTTTCTGACAGCACTAGTCACACTTCTTGAAGCCTGAGACCTTGCCTTCCCTAGACATATCCTAGGTGGAAGAAACACAGACAAACCCCAACAAACACACAAATTAATCCCCTACACACAACACACAGGAAGGGATTAACAACTGGGGTTTAAGGCCTAACTAAAACTTTTACACTAAGGCTTAAAAGAAGTTATAAAAGTTCGAACAACAAGGGAATAGGGTGGGCTGTAATCACTACAGACTACACTAAGACTAAAAAAGGGAAAATAAAAATACTAACTAAGCTTCTCTTTCTTTTACAAGAAATTCACTTACCTCTGCTGGTAAAGGAGACCTCTTTCGCTAAGCAGCAAACGAGATCTGAGGTAGTTCCGCCTTGCATCATGGGATATAGGGTTGCCTCGAGCTGGTAAAAGGAGTTCCTAAGCTAAAGCAAGTGCCGAGTCGGAGCCGAGGATCGGCTCCGAACCCATCCAGCAAGAATGAAGGCGAGATTGACAACTTAACATCAGATGTGTTAGCATTTGCGTCATCAAGCCAGTATCTTTCCAAAACCTAGAGGGTGTGAGTTTAACTAAAATATGTATAAAAAGTCTGTATTAAATCTAGTTGTTAGGGGTATGGTAGGGACACATTTGGTGTTCTGAGGTAAATGTTATATCTCTCACATCATCTGTACTATATGAGAAGTAAAGTTGGAACAGTACTTTTAAGCTGTAACATTTGTCCGGTTTGGTTTATTATAAAAGTCATTGGTTACTGCTCTTAAAGTCAGATGCTGTATCAGTGTATATTCTGCAAGTTTCTGTATGCAACAGACTGTGAATGCAATTATAACCAGACTTTGATTCCAGCCAGCAAGACTGAGTGTCTTAAGAAGACTTCAAATCCCACAGCAAGAGCAAGCAGTAAGAAGCTGTAAGAAGAAAGAGAGCTCAATATATTTTTTCAATGGCAAGCCAGCTGAGTGACTAGCACCATATAATTTTTCAATGGCAAGCTAGTCTGCATTTGAACCTAAAATCTGCACTTGAACCTATAATCTGCATTCAAACACAGGGGGAGTGATGGTAAGCCCTGCAGAGGGTTACTTCAGTTAAATTGCAGTAACTAACATTTGTACGTATGTGTCAATTCTGAACAGAAGTATTCCAGTTTATGCAGCTTGCAGTAGTAAAGTTTTTTAGACATCTACATCCGGAGTGAGACAGAAGTTCCAGTCGCAGTGCCATAATTTCGTTAAAGAAAAGGGGGATATCCACTAGCCCAACAGTCCACTGCCTGTTGTGCTTTCCCAGCTTCTCAAGTGACTTTGAAAAATTTCCAGCCATCTGCAACAACAGCCTGATCACCTGTTTTCTTGCTCACTGGTAAGACTTTTTTCTACGTCACATTTTTTAGTATGGTTGCTATTCGATAGTTTGGATATTAGACAGTATGGATATTTTCATGCATAACTCAAGCAAATATAAAAAATTGCAATGTTGGTATACACAGCACATTAGTAAATGTAAAACCTTAGTAGGGCAGGTTGATAGTAAGGCATTATGCAAATTTATTACAATATTTAACTGGTATCTCAAAGAAAACCATGTGAAATATGACAAATGGTTATTGTGTGCTTCAACAAAAACTGCATTTTGTGTATTATGTCATAAAAAAGTATTACATGATGGTGCTAAAACAATAGACTGTGAAGAAACTAAGGCTAAAGTGTTTCCATTATATTCAGATGTTAAACAGTTATGTCCTGTCACCACATGTGAGTCAAATCAGTTATTGATAGAACCACTAGTACATTTTGTTACAAAAAAATGTAGTAAACTTCTAAAAAAGAGACACAATGAGTTCAGGAAGTTTAGACAAGTTATACAAACATTTTTTCAAAAGTGCATAGGAGTTTCAGATTCAGCAGAACAGGTTCCTGAGACATATCAGACAGGCCATGAGGAGACTCTTAAACAACAGTTACAAGATGAAGAAAATAGATTAGCTGAACTGACAGAGACTGACTTCCTTCATACTTTGGGAAAGAGTAGGAAACTACAGCTGATCTGTGCAAAAGAAATATATTTTATAATATGTTTGTGTTTTGAAAATGGTTAAGCTTACATGGTAGGATGATAGGATCTGACAAATCATTCTCAAATGTTTAAAACTTCCATTCAATTAAAGCAATGTATTTATCAGTACTACAGTAAAGTAGAGCATATGACTGACATTCTCATAGCATATTCAAAGGGTAAACAAAACAGTTCTAATGTATACAAATTAAATACAAATAGTTAATAAGAATAATGATTTAAAGTCACAAAACTGACATGATTGTATAAAGATATACAGATACAAGACAGACATGCATGTATGTTATTTTCATCTAGAGTACATTTGTTTACAACACACAAGAATAACAGGCAGACAACAGCAAATATAAATAATGTAAATATATAAATGTGTTAATTAAGCTAATATCTATTTTGTTTTTTACAATTTTTTTATAATTATATAGTAACACCAAACAGTTAAAGTTCTGAATTTTAAAAAGAAATAAAATCACGGATGGTATTAGTCAAACAGTCTTTGTAAAATGAATGTCAGAACAGTTAAATAGTTAAATAAATAAATAAAAATACTGAAATCAAAAGTTAAAAAATATGTAAACTACTTTAGTTTGCATGGTTATGCAAATCACAAATATAATACTAAGTGTTTTATAACTGCATTTTACTAACAGATGATTAAAGGAAAAATGCTAAAAAGGTTAACTGAAATGTGAGCTCAGACCTTCCTAAACTGGATGAATAGTTACAGGAAATGTTGAAAAGATAAGATAAGAAACAAGACTGCCAGACAAGTGGCTTGAGTTTTTCTAAAAAAATGTTGTTATTAAAACATAATTGTTAAAATGTTCACATGCAACACTATTTGGTAATTATAATAAAACATCACAATTGTGCATATATGTCCCTGATAAAAAATAATAAAAATAAAAAATAAAAAAAAACCTTAGTTACATCAAGTATAGCCAACAGATGGGTTATAGTATACATACAGTTTAAATAAAGTAGACAGGAGGGTACAAATAACTACTAGTAGTAGAAGTAGACAGCAAAGGCAACAGAAAAGATGATCAAATCAGACAAAGGTCTATAGTTTGGTAACCTAATAAAGCAAATGTATAACCAAAGTGTTGGGCTGACATACATTATAAAACAAATAAACAATGCTGCAGTACTACAGGGGGAAGGGTACTTTATCAGTTTTACACACTGTGTGAGCAGTATGTGTTGCAAAAGGGTCTGAAATAAAGCTACAGAGCAGAAATAATATATCGTTCCTTCTTAACAATACTGTTTCAGGGGGAGGGAAAAACAGGTATTAGAAATATTGGTAAACAGATTAAACCTGATAGGATAAAAATATTTTATAGCTGTCATTCTAGTTACAAGTTGTTAATAGCTATCATAATGGTTATTGTATTGTTTAGTATTAAATTGTATTTACAACCTGTTAAACTGTAAAGTTATACAAGAGATGGTTTTAAAAAAAAACAAGAGATGGCTTAAAATTGATAACAGCTATACAAGAGAGAGTAAAGATATGTAAAAAAACTGAACAAGATTGGACACTATTTTTTAATATGTTTTTGGCAAGACAATGTTGGTATAAAAAAGCATGAATATTTTTAATTGCTGAGTATGTAGTTTAAAATAACAGGACATATGCATTTGGTGCCAATTCCACTAGATATTTCTAAAGAGACAAAAACATTTTCCAAGATTTTGCTTAATATTAATGCTATTAAATTTGTAAGATTAGACTAAATTTACTTTATAGTCTTTGTATGTACAAATACAGAAGAATTTAGTACAAATTAAATTAATGTCTAGCAATGAATATGTGTGAAAAACCATGTTTTAAAAAATTGGGTTCAGGATAGCTGCTAGATTGAAATGCATGAATAGCAAACAGCAAAATGTGTGTGTATATATATATATATATATATATACTGTACAGAATACATTGTAATAAGTTTAAAAGTAATTTGTCAAGTTGTAATATCACTGGTTTTACCCCAGTAAAATAATTGCTTTCAAATATTTATTATCTAAGCCCAGTTCAGTACTTTACCAAGATGTTAATGGGCAGTTCAAAG
The DNA here is from genome assembly GCF_019279795.1 of Protopterus annectens. NCBI lineage: Eukaryota > Metazoa > Chordata > Ceratodontiformes > Protopteridae > Protopterus > Protopterus annectens. Next base: position 1,266,774,394 of record NC_056746.1, read on the forward strand.
ACATGACCACAATGTTATGGTTAAAATGACATTGAAACTGTATATTTTCAGTAGTGTATAAATGCTTGCAGTAGCACATGGTTCTTGTCTTATAGTTAATTCAACAAGTTGCAAAGAGTTAATGAAACAGTTCTAAGTCATAAATTAAATTCTGTAATTGCAAAAGAATAAATTAATCAAGTTAAACTAAAGCAGACACAGCTCATAACTGATAAAATAATTTCACAGAATGGTCTGCAAAAGAAAAAGTTGTTAAATACATTCAGTTTTGGTAGTAATACTTAATATCATTGTATTAACTATGTAAAACTGCATTTTGATCAAAAGAAGACTAAAAGTTTGTTTCTTGTGTTTTCTATATAATGTGATAAAAATACATATCAGTATAAAATGTTTTGAGTATGTTTAAAAAACAGAGGGAATTGTTAGATATTATGAATTTAAATTAATTATGTTCTAAATATGCTGAAAGAAAAAGCTTGCTTAAATGCAGAAACAGAGTTTAGTAATATGTGATCAGCAACCATACTAAATTACTGTGGCTTAAAAAAATAAGGAACTTACTTATGATTGTATTACACACACATCAAGAAAGCTGAACTTCTTACAGACATGACAAGAATGTAATCTGCTTTCACTGGACAACAGGACATGCTTTTCTAAGAAAGTTTAAAAATGTGCTTTTCTAATCCACAAGGCGTTTTCTTGAAGACAGTTTACTTATCATCATTTGGACAAGAACAGATGTGTTAGCATTTGCGTCATCAAGCCAGTATCTTTCCAAAACCTAGAGGGTGTGAGTTTAACTAAAATATGTATAAAAAGTCTGTATTAAATCTAGTTGTTAGGGGTATGGTAGGGACACATTTGGTGTTCTGAGGTAAATGTTATATCTCTCACATCATCTGTACTATATGAGAAGTAAAGTTGGAACAGTACTTTTAAGCTGTAACATTTGTCCGGTTTGGTTTATTATAAAAGTTATTGGTTACTGCTCTTAAAGTCAGATGCTGTATCAGTGTATATTCTGCAAGTTTCTGTATGCAACAGACTGTGAATGCAATTATAACCAGACTTTGATTCCAGCCAGCAAGACTGTGTCTTAAGAAGACTTCAAATCCCACAGCAAGAGCAAGAAGCAGCAAGTAGTAAGCAGACAGACCTCAATATAATTTTTCAATACACACTACATACATAGACAAATATATACAAACATATATATATATATATATATATATATATATGTATATGTATATATATGAGATCTGTCAATATGTTCGAAGTTTCCCTACTTTGAACCCTACTTCACAGAGTCCACTTGTTCAAAGTAGTGAAACTTCGAACATTGACTTCGGCAGTCACACTACAGCGCGGAATGGGAATATTCCCTTTCCCCGCTATAGTGCGATCTCGGAGTTGGTATATTTAAGTAGGGGGGTGTGGGGGGCACAGCCCCCCACATGGGGGATGCAGGGGGGCTTGCCCCACCCCACCCCATTCCCGCAAAAACATGTTTTAGTGTTTGTTTTTTTTTTGGGTAGCCCAGGGAACTAGACTTCAGTGAAAGTGCACTTTCGTTTAAGTGGCCTTTCGCTGAAGTGTAGGGTCTACTGCTCAATTTCGAAGAAGTGTATTTTCGATGTAGAGCAGTAGACCCATACATATATACATATATGTGTGTGTGTGCATGTGTGTGTGTGTGTGTGTGTGTATATATATATATATATATATATATATATATATATATACACACACACACACACACACACACACACACATATAAACACATATATACATACATATAAACACACACATATATATATATATATATATATATATATATATATATATATATATCCATATAATCCATCCATATACATACATACAGTGGATATAAAAAGTGTACCCACCCCTGTTAAAATGCCAGGATTTTGTGATATACAGAATGCGACCACAATAAATCATTTCAAAACATGTCCCACCTTTAATGTGACCTAGAACCTGAACAATTAAATTGAAAAACAAATCTGGTAGGGGAAAAATATAAAAAATAAAAAACGTACAATAAGCTGGTTGCATAAGTGTACACACCCTTAAACTAATACTATATTGAAGTATCTTTTGATTTAATTACAGCATTCTTGGGTACACACCTGCCATCAATTAAGGAGACTCTGATTAACCCCAAATAAAGTTCAGCTGTTCTAGTAGGATTTTCCTGAAATTTACTCAATTGCCTGCTACAGCAAAAGCCATGGCCTGCAGATAGCTTACAAAGCATCAAAGGGATATCATTGTTGAAAGCTATCAGTCAGGAGAAGGGTACAAAAAAATTTCCACAGCATTCGATATAACATGGAACACAGTGAAGACAGTCATCAAAAAGTGGAGAAAATATGACACTACAGTAACATTACAAAGAACTGGACATCCCTCCAAAACTGATGAAAAAACAAGATGAAAACTGGTCAGGGAGGCTGCCAAGAGACCTACAGCAACACTGAAGGAGCTGCAGGAATTTCTGGCAAGTACTGGTTGTGTACTACATGTGACAACAATCGCCAGTATTTCCATACGTTTGGACTATGCGGTAGGGTTGCAAGATGGAAGCCTTTTCTTACACAGAAAAATAAACAGGCCCAGCTAAAATTTGCAAAGCAATACATCAAATCTCCCAAAAGCATGTGGGAAAATGTGTTATGGTCTGATGAGAAGAAGGTTGAACTTTTTGGCCACAATTCCAAAAGGTACACTTGGCACAGAAACACTTCACATCACCAAAAGAATACCATTCCCACGGTGAAGAATGGTGGTGGCAATATCATGCTTTGGGGTTATTTTTCTAAAGCTGGAACTGGAGCTTTAATCAAGGTGGAGGGAATTATGAACAGCTCCAAATACCAGTCACTTTTGGCCCAAAACCTTCAGGTGTCTGCCTGAAAGCTGAAGACGAAGAGGACTTTCACCTTTCAACACAACAATGACCCCAAACATACATCCAAATCAACAAAAGAATAGCTTTATCAGAAGAAAATTAAAGTTTTGGAATGGCCCAGCCAGAGCCCAAACCTAAATCCAATAGAAAATCTGTGGGGTGACCTGAAGAGGACTGGGCACAAGAGATGCCCTCGCAATATGACAGATTTGGAGCGCTTTTGCAAGGAAGAGTGGGCAAATATTGCCAAGTTAAGATGTGCCATGCTTATAGACTCCTACTGAAGAAAACTGAATGGTGTAATTAAATCAAAAGGTGCTTCAACAAAGTATTAGTTTAAGGGTGTGCACACTCATGCAACCAGTTTATTGTAATTTTTTATTTGTTATATTTTTTCCCCTAACAGATTCGGTTGTTTTTCAATTGAATTGTACAGGTTATAGGTCAAATTAAAGGTGGGAAAAATTTTAAAATGATTTATTGTGGTCTCACTTTTTTATATCAGAAAAACCTAGCATTTTAACAGGGGTGTGTACACGTTTTATATCCACTGTACATATGTACACAAGCATATATAAAAGAAACAGTTTACACATGTTTGTAAACAAAAATGTATTTATTTATTTATTAAGACATTTGTTGACCGACTTAAGTCCAATGGCCCTAAGACACTTTTCCTGCACATCCCAGGTCAAAAGACAAAACTAAAAGCAACAGGTTACACATTCTGAGATAAATGAAAGAGCACAGAAGTCACAATAGTAACAGAGCATGTTACAGTATGCAGATATACAAAGAGAAACAGTAAAATAGAATGAGGAAACAATAAGTGCGAGAAACTGAGCTACCATACTGTATAGTAGTATATGGAATAGTCAGCTATGTAATACAGGTAAAGTTAGTATACAGTGTTTACATATGGAATAGTCAGCTATGTAATACAGGTAAAGTTAGTATACAGTGTTTACATTGCATTGAAATAACTGATGAAGCAGATTGCAGAAGGAATCACCACAAGGAAATATATCTCCGTTGTAATCCAAAATAACGTCTTTTATTGTAGTACAAGAAATAAAATGAGAGCTTTCGCGTAGAATAACTACGCTTCTTCAGATGTCATCTGAAGAAGCGTAGTTATTCTACGCGAAAGCGCTCATTTTATTTCTTGTACTACAATAAAAGACATTATTTTGGATTACAACGGAGATATATTTCCTTGTGGTGATTCCTTCTGCAATCTGCTTCATCAGTTATTTGCTTTATCTTTCGGAAGGTATCTTTAACTACCAGCAACAGTTCTACTTCTTTGTTTACATTGCATTGAAATAATAAGTGCCAGAAACCGAGCTACCATACTGTATAGCAGTATATGGAATAGTCAGCTATATAATACAGGTAAAGTTAGTATACAGTGTTTACATTGCATTGAAATACAATTTTGTTCCTGCAGTGGAGGTTCAGCAGGTTGCCAGTCACGCTTATACAATTACAAAACAACATACTGATGGGATTACTTATATATTCCGTATAAACAAGTACATGTGATTCATCTGGGTGTGTGACGGCCTAAGCTTGGGTTCCTACCACTGTAGTCATGACACCTCTAGTGGTGGAGCAGCGGCACAGCAGTCATCTCTGTCTGGCAGCAGACTGCTGTAGCTACGCTGCAGTGCATTTTCTCACAACAGTTGTGGTACATCCTGCAACCTAGTGTAATGCCTTACCTCTGTAATGAAGAGATGCTATACACATACTAACTCTGCAACTTTTTGGTACATAGTAACATGTCCCCAATATAGATCCCCCTGTTGTAAATTAATTCTGTGAAGGGATTTTGATTTTTCAGGTACTAACCCTGCACATTACACTCCATATCTGTTAATCCATCCTGTAGCCTTTTATAAATGTTCACCTGGCTAGCCTGCATTCATCTGCAGCACATCAAATGTGTTTTTCGCAGAAGTGTGTCAAACGGTGTGTGTATTACTTTCTGAACACATGTTTTAATTACGTTTTCAAAAATGAATAAAAATTCTAATTAATTACTTTCCAGAACTGGCATGTGTAGTGCCTTATAGGTTCATAGGTAGGTACTATGCTATCTGCCCAAGGGCATTTACAAGCCTAGCCATAATGTGTTGGCTTTCGCCTCCCTTTTAGTTTAGTTTCCTGAGCCTCTGACCAGTAGGGCCACTGAAGTGATCCCAGGGGTAAATTTACGATTTCCCATCCACTCATCAAGATTTCTCTTGAACAGAGTCAGTGAGGGGCTTTGCCTAACATAGATTGGGATTCTATTCCAGAGCAAGGGAAGTCTCTGGGGCAGGAATCTATCCCTCCAGCATGTCCTATTTATTGTTGTGCTGAGGTTTAAATCCCTAGAGTGTGTGGCTCTCAGAGATTTGGTTTTCTTGAGGTTGAGCATGTCCATTAATTTCAGGTTAGACATGGCCTTGTACATCAGGCAGAGATCACCTCTGAGTAGGCAGTAAGCAACTGAGTAGAGCTGGAGTTTCTTTAGTCGAGCTGCATAGGGCATCCGTTTGAGGCCCACGATCCTCTTGGTGAGGAACTTCTACGGTCTTTCCAGCTGTTGCAGGTGCCGTGTAAGGTACATCCCAAATGGGGCATTGTACTCTTTTATGGGTCTGATGAGCGATGAGTAGAGGGGCACAATAACCGCTCTTGATCTAGATGTGAACCCTTTTGTGATTAGGTGGGCTACATAGTAGGATTTTCTGACCACTTTGGCAATGTGATTATCAAAGGAAAGGTTGCCATCTACTTGGGTCCCCAGATCCCTAATTACATCTTCTGTACTTAGTGAATTACCACCTATGTGATAGTTCGTGGGCACTTTGTTTTTCCCAAAGGGGATGACTATGCACTTTTTAGCATTTAGCTTGAAGCCATGATTCTGACACCAGGCATTCGTCTCCGTGAGACCCTTTTGGAGGATATCTGTGTCAGCCAGAGAATTGATTATGGCCCCCAGTTTGTAGTCATCTGCGAACTTGGTCAGCCATAGTCCTCCTGTACTTGCCTGTACCTCAGAGAAATATGTACCGAACAGGAGGGGTCCCAGGACTGAGCCCTGTGGGATGCCACTTGTAACCGGTTTAGAGTCGGACATAGCACCTGCCACTCTGACCATGTGAGTTCTATCCATGAGCCAGTTGGCAACCCATCTCGTGACATACGGGTTTATGTTCAAGCTGGTAAGCTTATCTATAATGCCAGAGTGGGGAATGGTGTCGAAGGCCTTTGCAAGTTCCAGGTAGGCTGTGTGGGCTACCTTTCCCTCATCTATGGCCTTGGTAACTGTTTCAAAGAAGTCAACTAGGTTTAGGAGGCAAGATCTGCCTTTAGCAAAGCCAAATTGGGTAGGGTCCAGTGTCTGGTGGTTCCCAATGTCTTTGTTAATGAGTTCCATGATGATGCACTCCATAGCTTTGCAGACCAAGCTGGTCAGGCTTATAGGGCGATAGTTCCCAGGATCCGTTGTGGCACCACCTTTGCGGAGCGGGATAAGTGTTGCTGTACGCCATTCTTTGGGTACATAGCCTCTGGTAAGGCTGAGTTTGAACAGTGAATTTAGGTGAGGGGTTAGTTCATTTTGGAGCTCGTGTAAGATGCAGCCTGGGATACTGTCCGGTCCCATTGATGCTGTGTTTTTGGCTTTGGAGAGGGCTGATTTCACCTGAGCGTTTGTGATATCTGGGGCTCTACATTCTTCCGGGATGGGCACGGGTCCTTTTAGGGGTGGGGGAGGGGGTAAAAATTTGCAGTGAACCTGTCAGACAGGATGTTGGCAATGTCAGTTGATTCAGTGTATTTTTTGCCATTTTGCACTAGCTCAGAGCAGATCTGAGAGTTGCCACCTAGATTCTTGACATAGCTAAAGAAGGCTTTGTGGTTATCTTTAGAGTCTTTGGCAATTTTACTTTCGAAGCTGGCCTTGGATGATTTTATGAGAGATCGTAGTTTCTTACTGATACTGATCAGGGATGCCTTCTCTTTTTGGGATTTTGCTCTATCATGTAGTAATTTCCTCCTTCTGTTGTACAGCTTATTAATGGCCGGGGTCCACCAGACTGGTTTCCTCTTTTTGGAGGAGTGAGTCTTGGTTTTACTTGGGATGGCTTGATCCATGCATTCTTGAAGGTGCTCATAGAGTGCATTTGTAAAGGATTCTGCTGTTAGTGCATTTTCCTTTAGCAAGGGGGCTTTGAAACTTTCCACCTCAGTCTTGAGAAGTGTGAAGCTTGCTTTAGAAAAGTTTTTCACAGTGGTTTCCTTGACTGGGGGAGGGGTCTGGATGTCGATGTCCAGTGTGATTAGTTTATGGTCTGATCTTACCAGTGACGGGTTTACCTCTGGTGTGGAGCATTGGCCCCCCATGTTTGTGATGATCAGGTCCAATATGTTGTCACCTCTTGTGGGTGTGGTGACCAGTTGTTCCAGGTCGTTTTGAGTTTATAAACTCTAGGAAGCGTTGGGCAAGGGAGTTAGTACTTGAGTAGTTTTCCCAATCAATGTTTGGGTAGTTGAAATCACCCAATATCATGGTGTTTGGTAGGACCTTCATATTTTCTAGTGTTTTCAAGAAAGCTGAGTGGGGGTCCTGAGACAAGATGGGTGATCTGTAGCAAGCTACAAACTGAAAAGCAGCTTTGCCCACTGTTAGCTGCACATGGATGGTCTCCGAGGCCTCGTGCTGTGCCACTGACCTGGAGGTGTGGGTATCCTTGATGAACCCCCGCCTTTTGTATTTCGGTCCGGGTTCTGGGGCCAAAAGGTATTATATGAGCTATATCCTGGTAGTGCTGGGGTACTCTCTGGAGTCTTGAACCAGGTTTCTGTTACTGCACAGATAGCGATTCTCTCCATACTGAGGAGTGGAGTGCATGCATTTTGAGGTTTAGACTTCTGGCATTGAGTAGTATTACCCTCAGTTTTTGGTTACTTGTGTTGATTACGGAGGTGGGTTTGACTTTTGAGCCTTGCCTAAAAAAGGCACTATGGGAGTGGCAAGAGCCTTGGCCAGTATTCGAAAGCCTAAGGGCGACAGGTGTAAGCTGTCTCTGGAGAAGCAACGTGGCTTGTCGAGCATGTCATCCCAGGCTGACAGACACTGGATCCCCTTTGAATGACACCAAAAGCTTAGCCAATTGTTAAAATTGATCATTTTATCTTTATACTGTGGCATCATTCTTGGAGAGGGCAAGATGCTACTCAGGGTCAGGGTCATATCGCCCTGGGTTACATGATCAGAGAGCTCCTCTATGTCCCTTTTCATGTAGTCCAAGGAGGTACGTCTCAGGTCATTCACACCAACATGGACAATGACAAAGTCATATCTGTACTGGTTCTGGAGTGACCTGAGTGCTTGTGTTATGTGGTGGATCCTAGCACCCGACAGGTAGCTTACAGTAACCTTCTCCTTGTTCAGTCTCGTGATTGGGACGTCAGTGTGCCTGACAATAGTCACCTATTACTAGTGTATTGGGTGTTTTATTTGGCCTTATGGGCTGTGATTGCGTGGCACACTGACTTTGTGAAGTATGGGATACGTGGTTATTGTTGGGGGGGTGGAGGTTGCTTGGATGTCTGCTTTGGAGGTCTCTGCTGTTTTGGCAGACTTATTTAGCGCCTTAACAAGGATGTATACAAATTTTATTTAGAGTCTTAACAAGGATGTATACAATTTGTAGCTACTATTTTTTTTTTTGACAAACAGGAATGTCAGGAGAATAATTTGGCTTTGCAAAATTCCCCTTCTGCTACACATAACCTAATCCCAGCAGGTACTGCAGAGCTGAACTGTCAAAAGTAAGTGTAAACACAGACAGTCTGCCATTCTAACCTGCTGTTAAGTACAACAGAAGAAAATAAGTGGGACTGACTGTAGGTAAAAAATAACCATTGAGGGAGCAGAGTGAAAGCTTTTTTCAGCATTTATGTTTGGTACCTAATGCTGTAGGGGAATGTGTCAGTCTTTTGATGGTAATTTTAGGGAAGGTATAACGTTCAAAGTAAATTCGCCAAAACTACTTAAATTTGGTGTGGGAACTTGTCCCATGCAAAAAGGACAGTAACTGAGGTTCACTCAAAATAGTTACAATTAATTTATTTCAGTGATTTTCCACTGGGAAAATATGTGTCAATCTATTTACATGAATCCTGCTGTGGATCCTGCAGTTTTCTCTCATGGTTTATGTAACAGCTAGCATTTATTTTCACAAAACATTTGATTATGTTTTTGGTCTTTGGCAAACCACATTTGTCGAAAGATCACATGCCATTTAAATCACCTGACATGAAGGTAGTGACTAGTTCCAATTCTTACCTGTAATAGGGAAAATAAAACATCTGCACCATGGTCCATCTACTCAGTTCACTAAAGGGGGACACCCTTCTTCCATCACATTTACACAAAAGTCTAAGACATGCAGTCCATATAGCAGAAGTGCACATTGGAGTGCAGCTACATGCCACCAACAGGCCATCCATCAAGTGCAGGAACGTGCCATCAATGGGCCACTGATCAACTGCAGCTACATGCCACCAACAGGCCACCCATCAAATGCAGGCAAATACTCTAGTTAAAGTAAGAATGGCACATTCTGTATTTTGACACAGTGTCTGACAGTACAAATGAAAGAGTAGATAAGCAGTGTAGCGTATTTGTAAATCTTAACATATTATCACCCGTGCTCCTGGTTACTGAAGCGGCAAGGGTTTAAGAATAATTTCTTCATGATAATTACCTTGATTCAGCTTTATGTAGTTGACAGTGCAACTTATGACAACTGTCAACCTCTCATTTTTCACATACTTAAAGCAATGTGTAATTGTGGCATGTAGGGTTCCACATACTTGTTCTTTTTTCTGTGTTGAATGGTTCTATCTACGGTTTCTTCCATCACATTTTGCTCCTTCATTGAAATGCAAGTTCAGAGCAAGGGAAATAGACTGTGGTATGGGGGGAGTCCTGACTGCAACCTTGATGACCCAAGGTTTAAGTAGTGACCCTGGTGCTATAGTAGTAGACCAGCAATGTAGAGGACTTGTGAGATTAAGCCTGTCGACTTGTTTCAGAAGAGTGGATGTAGGACATACATCTTTGGATACAGATCCTGGAAATGTATCGCTCCTGAAGGCCAGGAACCTGCCAGGGTGCATTTTGGTTTACACGGGTAATGGGTTACTTGAGGAATGACTTCCCTTTCATTAGTACTACCCATATTATCATACTTACTGCATACCAAACTCGTATGAATCTGAGAGACCCGAATGTTGGGGCAATGCTAAACAGAAAAAAAAAATCCTCTGATCGCTATGTCATGACCAGCTCTCACCTTCAGACAACAAATAGTCACAATCACAGCAAAAGGCAGATGCTCTATAGGCAACAGGGTCCAGAAAATAAAGCAAAATATTACGCCCAGTGGAACCAGGAGTTTGTCCACCTAGTACTATGTCTTCTTCTGCTCAGGCTCATGCCTTATCATTCATTCATATCTATCCAATCACCACCCTTTGAACCCTGGGCACTTCTGACATGCTAGGCCACCTGCTCACTTTTTACAAAACTTAGCCATAACTAGGTCCCTCACACAGCCTATTAATAATAGACAAGAAATGTTACATTAAGGATCACAAAAAATGTTGTTTCTACCTTAATGTCAGTAATGCAGAAAAACAAAACAAACAAAAAAAACAAGCAACTGTCATAAATTCAGTAGTGAAATACAAACATTTTGCATTTAATCAGCAAATATAGTATGACGGGCACCACGTCACACTGGACAAAATAAGAGTGACTCTGTAAGACACCACTTAACACTTCACATACACCCTAGCCATTACTATATTTTATTTATTTATTTGCAGTTGGTTTACCAGGATAGTCCATTGGGCCAAAAAGAACCCGTTTTCAATGGAGTCCTGGGGAGAAAAGCTCCAGCACAGACAAAAATTAGGTACATACACAAGATTGCTAATAATAATTATACAAAAGTAGTAGATAAACATTTAAGCTCAAAAATTCAAGAAGCATTCAAAACAATACAATCAATGAGGATTAATGTGAAGTAAGTGAGCTGAGACAGTAACAGAGTAGTTATTCAGAAGGAACATAACATTTCATTACAGAGTAGTTATTCTGAGGAACACAAGCTTTGTTAGGTAAAGTTAAGTATCATAAGCATAAGGGAGGTAAGATGTCATATATTTATGAGGGGTGGGAGCAAGAACAATCCCATTGGGACCTTAGATGTGTATGAAGAGATTTTTTGAACATGTAGTGGTTAGAGGTGGTACGAATGGATGGTGGGAGTGAGTTCCAGAGACGGGCAAGGTTAAAGGATAGTAAGTGTTTACCTGGGGGATAAGATGGTTTATGAACTTCTAGTAGGTTTTGATTGTTGGACCTTAAGACTCTATTTGGTAGGTGCATTTTGAAGGCAGAAGACAGGGAGGGACAAAGAGAGGGGTTGAGAATGAGCTTATGAGCTAAAGTCAGCTGTATATAGATGAGATGATTAGATAGTTCGAGCCAATTTAGTTTTTGGAGAGAGGAACAGTGGTGGGTGGAGGACCTGTGGCTATTAGCGAATTTGGCAATTTTGTTATAGCAAGAGGAAAGCTGGTTTTTTAGAGAGGTCTGAAGATTAGTCAGTAATGGAGCCCCGTAGAGAAGAGAGGGGATGAGAAAGGAGGAAGCGAGAGTGATTTTGGAGGAGCTAGTAAGATACTGATTCTGACGGTAGAGCATACCTAGTTTTTGATGAGTTTTTTTAATATTTAGTTGAAATTAAGCCGGTTGTCAATTTGAACACCTAGTAGCTTAGTTTCAGATACCAGTTCCAAGGGTGAGTTATTTTGGCTGGTAATTGAGAAAGAGTTTATATCGAAAGAGGTGGATTTGGAGGGGGTAAATACCATTAGTTTTGTTTTGGAGGCAATGGGTGCTAAGTGATTTATTTTCATCCAATGCTCAGTAATTGAGAAAGCTTCCTGAGTGAGTTTTTGGAGCAGAGAGGAGGAGGTGGCAGAGCAGATAATGGTAGAATCATCTGCATATTGGATGATGTTTGCAAATGGAATGGATTTGTGGAAATCGTTTATAAATATATTAAAGAGGAGGGGACCAAGAATAGATCCTTGGGGAACTCCAGTGGGGGTACTAAGGAAAGAGGAAGTGGCCTTCTTCCATATTACAGCTTGGTGTCTATTTGATAAATAACTGGAGAACCAATTTATGGAGGAGGGAGAGAGGTTAAGTTCTGACAGTTTGGATAGGAGCAGGCTGTGTAAGATAGTGTCGAAGGCCTTGGAGAGGTCAAGTAGTAAGGTAGAGACAATGTGGCCGGAATCGCGTGCTCTGTTAACAGTCTCAAGAAAGGACAGGTCATAGTACTATGATTTGGCCTGAATCTGTGTTGTGTAGGGGTTAAGAGGTTGTTATCTAAGAGATGTGGTAAGAGTTGAAGCTGGATACACTTTTCCAGAAGTTTAGATATGGGGGACAGGATAGCAATAGGACGGAAGTTGTTGACGTTGCAATTGTTGCCTCCTTTATGGAGGGGGATGATAAAGGCTTGCTTCCACAGTAGGGGCACTGTGCATTCATGGATGGAGCGGTTGATTAAAATGCTAATGGGATAGGCAATTGCTTCTGCCGCTATACTTAGGAAGTAAGAGGGAATGTTGTCAGGAGCGTTGGTACATGGCTTCAGTTTCTGAAGGAGTTTCTTTATAGTGGAAGTGGGTATAGGTTTAAATGAGAATAGAGAAGAGTGGGGAGAGAGAGAATTTGAGGAAGATATGGGTGAAGAGGGGGTTAGAGTAGTGGATGATGTGGAAGATAGACAGTGAGAAGATGAGAATGAGGAGGAAGTGGTGATGAGGGGAGGGTTGTTTGCAGGAGAGGGTGGGGGTGTATTAGATAATGAGGTGGGGCATGTGAAGGAGGATATGAGTTTGCTAATAGAGTCGATGAAAAAGGAGTTGAACTGTGTAGCTAGATCTAGGTCTGGGCTATTTGGGTCTGGGGTTTGGGGTGTGTGGTTTGCTGGGGTTAAGGAGGGTAGAGATCCCCTTCCAGAATCTTTGAGGGTTAGTTTTATTGTTGTTTTGGAGTGTGAAGAAGTATTTTTGTCTGTCAGAGATTATAAGCTTTTTTACTTTATTTCGAAGGGTTTTGTATGCAATATGTTGTTCTGGGGTCTTATTTCTCAGATAGAGTCCCCAGGCTTTGTCTCTAAGGTGCATGATTGATAGTGTGGTTTTGGTTAGCCAAGGGGCAGAATTTGTTTTTATTCTTTTTGTTCTTAGAGGGGCTTGGGAATCAAGTATTTCTAAGAAGGTAGAGTTGAAGTGAGCAACTGCATCTTCTAAAGGTAGTGACTTTAGATTGTTCCAGTTAATTGCTTTTAGAGAATATATGAAGGTTGATGGGTTAAAGTTTTTGTCATTGCGGGTAGTGATGTAATTTTGGGTGCGGTAAGAAATACAGGGGAGTCGGCGAGTGAAAATAGGCACGTGATCGCTAAGTGGGTCAGGAAGAGTACCACTGTCTGAGCAATAGTGGGGATGTGACACTAAAATCCAGTCAAGGATGGTGCCACAAGAGGGGTTTTTTGATGGGTGTGTTATTGTGTTGATTAGCTGGGAAAAGTTATATAGGTTGATATTAAGAGGGTTGGTTGAAGACTGGATGGAGGCCCAGTTGATGTTTACTCCTAAGATTATGGTTTCATTGCTGATATTGTTAGAGAGCCATGAGAGGATGTTTTCAAGTGTGGAAATATTGTCCCCTGGGGGGATGTAGAGGGATGCTAGACAGATGTGTTTGTGCTTATTAACTTGTAGGAGAGTGAGGAGTACTTCAGCATTGTTAAATTTTGGAGTAGGTTTGTTGTAGGGGGTAACTAGCAAGGAAGAAGAATATAGGAGAGCAACTCCACCGCCTTTTTTCTGGGTCCTGTCTTTTCTAATGACTGAATAGCTGGGTGGAGTTATTTCAGAGTCTTTTATAGAGGGTTTTAACCATGTTTCTGAAATAGATAATATGTCAGGTTTGTTATACTTGAGCCATGCATGGAGGGTAGGGACTTTATTGACAATACTTTGTGAGTTTAGAGAAGTAAATAATATAGGCCTGTGTGAGGAGGAAGAGGTGGAGGGGCCAGGGTTGGGATGGATGTCACCAGATAAAAGACTGGTGATGAGATGAAAGATTGGGTTAGAAAGGTAATTGAGCAGAGTAAGAAAACGATTTGGATCTGTTGTGATGGTCAAGGGGTCTTTAGTTATATAGCACAACATGCACCAACTCAAGATGCCAGAAGCCATTTCAAAGTACACATACCCTCCACTGAGACTGACAGTCAATCACTGAGATATGAAAGCTAACAGTCAAGCTGCCAAACACAACATATCTCATTACTTTAGTCAACTGCATTCAGAAATGAGCAGAAGCAACAGGTCAGACATGACAAAATTACTGCCTTCTTATCAGAAAGAGGATGCATCACTCTTCTCTTCAGTTTTCAGCTGCTCCTGCAGGATTCTGGAAGTGAAAACGCAGTAATCCTTGGTGACAGCAAACATGTCTACATGGTGCCTGCGTGCCTTATATACACCCACTGATCTAGCAAAGGGAACACTGAAGAGCAAAAACAATATTAAAAAAATCAGGCACAACTGGGCTTTCTAATGCTTAGTCAGAAATCAGAGCACTTACATGCTTTTGATTTCTAGTTTGAAATTAAGAAGCTAATTGGATTTCTGATACCCACTCTGCAAAAGGGCACTCAGGAGGTGATGTCCAGTGTCAAATTAGGCATGCATGACCTGTTTGACCTCACAGATTTCTGATACCAGCTCGGACTACTACATCTCCACTAATGCAGACTCGGATGTGGAGTCCACCAGGGGAACCCACATCTTCTTCATCCACCAAGGGAACCCCATCCTCTTCTTGCTCTGTAGCAGCAGGTAACCTAATGAAGAGTACCAGCACTCAGTTTTACTTAAGGGATCAAAAGAGAAACTTGGGAGGCAAAGACAAAAAAATAAATAGATAAAAAAAGAATGGTGCTCACCCATTTTCATGTACAAGCTCCAGTTATCCAACCATCTGGAAAAGAAAAGGAAATTCATAAGGCTGTTAACATACTATACTAAATGTAGCAGAAGTAAACCCCCACTTAACATTTGTAAAATCAGTTTTCTGTTAACATTTTAGTATATGAACAACTGATGGCAACTTAATAAAGTGGAAATGTACGGTAAAATAAGAGTGGTCAGGAGCAGCTTGTTTGGCAGAGAAGCCTTGAAACACCTGAACAGGACTGGACAGATTCTGAAACCATGACAGCTCACTTGCTGCTGTAGCTTTTGGCCTAATACCACACATATCCATGCAAAAAATTAAAATCAGCTCTTTTGGCAATCGGAAGTGTGTCCCAACTACAGCTCAAGCAATCCAAGTTTGAGCAGTGGCTTTGACATGCTAGAGCCATACTGCTAAACTGTACAAAAGTTTACAGAATATCCCCAATTTTGCCTCAAACTCGTGCCTTGTCATTCAAAATTTTTGATTTTACAGTAAATCCCTCAGGATTTCAGTCAGAAAATAATGCCAAACATCAGAGTTTCAAACTTCTTATTGTTCAGAAAAATGCATGTAGATGCAAACCTGTTTGAGTAATACTTAAAAGTTGTCCCACTTTTTGAGTCTTTGTCCCTGCCTCCCATTATTTTCAAATATTTCCAGAACTATTCAGTAAAGAAAAAGAAGTTATGTACTCACCATAACGTTCCATGTTTGTAGTCCATCTCACTACCCTTCATTCTTACATATGGGTTCAGGGCCGATCCTCAGCTCCAACTCGGCCTATTACAAAGCTCAAAGTCTTCTAGTTGGCTCGTGGCTAGGTAGGTATCCCATGATCCACCAGTATAATCCCCAGATCTTGTTTGCTGCTAAAACTATAGAAAAACAGAACAAAAACTATCCAGAAATAACAACAATAATAAAAGGTCTCCACCTGTTCTGAAAAACTTTTCTGTCTCTAGATACTTCCAGGAAGGGGGTAGGAGGGTGGGTTCGTAAGAATGAAGGGCGAGTTGGGCTACAAACATGGAAAGTTACGGTGAGTACATAAATTCTTTATGTTCTGTAGTCCTATCTCACCTTCATTTTTACATATGGACAGCGGCCCTAGCACCTTATTCTTGGGTGGCTCACAGAAAAATACTCCTGAGTACCGTGGAACTAAAGGAAGTTCAACCCCTAGAGGTCAAGTCCAATTTTTAATGAGTAATAAAGATGTGAAGGGTAGCCCAGGTTGCTGCTGCACAAATATTATCAACTGGAACCCTGGCTTAAAAGGCTGCAGAAGTAGACTGGGATCTGGTAGAATGAGCCTTATCTTGAGCGGTAAAGGTTTCCCACCGGAAGAATAAATGTAGGATATACAACCGGAAACCCAATTCGAATGGGTCACTTTGGAAACTGGGAGACCTAATCTAGAGTCGGAGAAGGAAACAAACAATTGGTCAGACTTCCTGAATTCCTTGGTCCAGTGTAGACAGAACTGTAATTGTCTGTGAATGTCCAACTGATAAAATCTGTATTCTGCTGCATTGGAATAATTAGGAAAGAACACCAGAAACTCTACAGTTTGGTTCAAGTTATTATGAGAGCACACCTTAGGGACAAAAGATGGATTAGTGCGAAGAGATACTCTATCTTTGTGGAAAATCAAATAAGGGGGCTTGATAGACAGTGCTTGTAACTCTGATACTCGTCTAGCAGATGTGATGGCCACCAAAAACAAAGTCTTCCAAGACAGAAACTTCAACGAACACGAATGAGCATGTTCAAATGGTGGAGACGTTAATTTGGATAGGACAAAGCTTAGATCCCATGAAGCTACCAGTTCCTGAAAGGGAGGTCTCAGCAAGGTAACACCTTTAAGGAAGGTTTTACACAATCTGTGTGACATCAGATTAGACTCATGCTGACCCAAATGAAAATTTGATATTGCTGCCAACTGAACCCTAATTGTGGCAAAAGTTCAGACAAAAATTCCAAAACCACCAGAATGGATGCAGTGTAAGGGTCAACATTCCTTCCCTCAGCCCAGATAGAAAACCTTCTCCATTTGCTGGTGTATAACTTTCTAGTGGAGTGTTTGTGAGAAGATGGGTCACAGCAGGTGAAAAATCATCAAGCCTGACTAGGGATGGAACTGGAGCAGCCATGCTGTCAAATTGAGGGTGTGGAGGCTGGGATGAAGAAAGCCTGACATGTGCGTCAAGAGATCTGGCACTGGGTCCACAGTCCATGGATCGTCTAGTAAATGAGGCCCGAGAAAGGGGAACAAAACCTGACGAGGCCAGTAAGGAGTGATAAGAATCAATTTGTTTCCCAACAGTTTCGCTTTCTGAATCACCTAGGATACGAGAGGAAAGGGTGGGAAAGCATAAAGGAGACCCAGGGGCCAATCGTGCACAAGTGCGTCTCTCGGTGGCTTCCCTGGAGGGGGGATAAGGGAAAAGTAGCTGCTGCATTTGGAGTTGATCGGACTGGCGAAAAGATCGCAGCAAGGCTGTCCCCATCTGCGGAAAATCTGTTCCGCTGTTTCCTGCTTCACAGACCACTCGTGAGGCATCAAGACTGCCCGGCTGAGTTTATCTGCTATCATGTTGGTTGTCCCTGGGATGTGCGTTGCCACTAGAAAGTGGTGGGAAGATATCGCCCATTTCCAAACACGAACAGCCTCTCGACAAAGGGGGTAAGATCTGGTTTTGCCTTGCTTGTTGAGATACCATACTACTGACATGTTGTCTGACTGTATTGCTGTCATCCCAAGAGGAAGAAAGTCGTGGAGTGCTTGCAACACCAGAAGCACCACCCTCATCTCTAGGACACTGATATGCAGGTGAGCCTCGTGATCTTGCCATATGCCTTGGACAGTCCTGCTTAGATAATGCCTCCCCAATCTGTGAGGCATCTGTGGTCACAGTAGCAACGGGTTGGCGAGGAAGGAATGGAGTGCCTGTCATTAGCTGGTTGGGTTGGATCCACCAATGGAGGTCCTTTTTACAAGACTCTGTTAAAATGATGTGGTGGGATAGAGGCAGTTGTTGGAAGGACCACTGGGACAATAGGAGCCATTAAAGAATCCGCATGTGTAATCTGGCAAGAGGGACTAGCAATATGGTGGAGGCCATAGTCCCTATGAGTTTCAGTACTGTCTTTGCCTTGACCTTCCGGGGGGGGAGTAGACAAAGGTCTTGTTGTAGGAGGTTCTGTGCTCTTTCTGCTGGATGACGAGCCAACATGGCGACTGTGTCTATTTCTATGCCTATAAAAGTCACAAATTGAGAGGGCAATAAGGCAGACTTTTCCCAATTTATAGTAATCCCCAACTGGGCACAAAGTTGGATAGTGGAATCTCTGGTTTGAAGAAGTAGATGCCTGGTGGAGGTGGTCAGGAGCCATTTGTCCAGGTACAGAAACACTTGGAATCCTAGACATTTCAGGTGAGCTGTCACTATTGCCATACACTTGGTGAACACCCTGGTCGCTGTGGTGAGACCAAAGGGCAGAGCACGAAACTGGCAGTGACTGGCTCAAGTCGGAAGAGTAGATGGCTCCTCGATGCTCTGTCCATTTTTATGTGGTAGTACACATCTTGGAGGTCTACTGAGCACATCCAAGTGTCTTTCCCTAACAGAGGGAGTATAGACTGCAGTGTCACCATTCGGAACTTGTCCTTCGTTACAGATTTATTGAATTTGCTGAGGTCCAAGATGGGCCTCCAGTCCCCTGTACATTTTGGCACTAAAATGAATATGGAGTAAGTTCCGAATCCTACCTGGTCTGCAGAGATGGTTTGGATGACTCTATTTGCGAGCAATTTGTTCACTTCTACAGTTGCTTGATCCTTGTGATTGAGTGGAACATCTGGGATCCTCTTGGGAACATGAGGTCGAAGAGCAAAAGGGTATGGAATAGCCTCTGGTGATAATTCTTTGTACCCATTTGTCTCGGGCGATGCTTAGTCAGGCTTCTGGATACAAAGAAATGTGACCCCCAACTGGCTCCAGAGAAGCACAGCTGGGCCCCACATCAGGAGCACTGATAGGGCCGGCCTCTAAACGAATCGCAGCCTCCCTGGTTCTGCGGTCTGCCCCTGCCTCTACAGTGACGTCTACAATTTGCTCCTCCTCCTCTGCCTCTGAAGGAGGAGTCACCCTGTGCATCCAGGAAAAACCTCTGGGACTTCTTGAATCACATTTTACCACCTCTCTGACCCTTGGGGTGTGGTCTAGAGGGGATGGCAAAACGTAGTCCCACGGCAGAGAGCGTTTTCCCTTCTTGCTCGTACCTTGTGAGTGTGTCTTTTACCTTAGGGGGCGTTGGTAAAAGTAGACTTGAATAGCTCCGCAAAATTACACAAGCGCATCCAGGAGTGCCTCCTAAGGGAAACTCCTGAACCCGCTGCCCTACTCATTCCATTGGCTGCATAAGAAATCAGCCTCATGGAGGAGTTCACAATGGAATTCAAGGTGGACAATTGAGCAGACACCTTATCAGGGATTCCTTCAGTAGATGTACAGTACAGTTGTGTACACTTACCATAAATGTAGATGTTCGAGTGTATTCAGTGTTGCAGTCATTACATTTGGGTTATCTGCCTGCAGGTAGCCCTCAGCCAGCCTGAATACCAGAGTCTTGGATTCCTGCATCGGATGCTGTCTCTTCTTCCATGACGTCAGGGGTATAAAACATGCAGCCGATGCCATTACGGCAGTTTTTCTTGCCCAAGATGTCAGGTGCCCCCACAGTGGGAGGCAATTATATGTTATGGTACACCTCCATCAAAACGTAAATACACCAGAAAGCTAGAAAACAAGAAAGCAAGGTAGAGCCAAGAGAAGTCAGGGGGCTGGAGGAAGGGAAACCAGGACTGCAACAGTGAACATACTCGAACATCTACATTTATGGTAAGTGTACACAACTGTACTATGTTCTTCCATGTTTCACTGTTGCAGTCATTACATTTGGGTTGATTCCCAAAGCTAAGGAAGGGAGGAGGAAGTTAGAGAGCATTAGGGCCAGCTATTAAGCCCTGCAAGATGGCAGTGGCAAAACCAGCTCTGGATTTAGAAAAAAAAAAGACATATCGTAATGCTTGGTGAAGGTATATACAGAGCTCCAGGTAGCAGCTTCTAGGATGTCCCTGGTAGGGACTCCTCTCAGAAAGGTTGTAGAGGTAGATGCAGCCCTGGTGGAATGTGATCTTATCCTCTGTGGGGTAAGTTTTCCATGGTGCTTATAGCAGAAATGAATGCAGTGGGCTATCCATTTAGAAATGGTTTGCTTTGAAATGGCCTTCCCCTCTGCCCCTGCAGCAAAGCCAACTAGCAGCTGTTCAGACTTTCTGAGAGGCTTAGTCCTATCCAAATAAAATCTAAGTTGTCTGTGCATGTCCAAAGAGTGCAATATTCGTTCTCCTTTGTTTTGTGGATACGGGAAAAAGGCAGGCAAATGAATGGACTGGTTTAGGGCCACACTAGGCACCACCTTGGGCATAAAGGAAGGACTGGTCCTGAGGGAAACCCTGTCTGCATGGAAGATAATGAAGGGCTCCACTGCCAAAAGGGCCTGTAACTCAGACACTCTTCTTGCTGAAGTGATGGCAAGAAGGAAGGTGTTTTCCAAGAAAGGAATTTCAACTCTGCAGTTGCAGCTGGCTCAAAGGGAGGGAGAGTGAGCTTTTCCAATACAATGTTAAGGTCCCAGGCTGGCGTAGGGGCTCGCTGGGGGGGGGTCTTAAACTTTTAGCCCCTCTGAGGAATTGCTTTAGCAAGGGGTGAGAGAAAAGGGGAGGTTCAGTGTTATAATGTGCTGAAATGGCAGAGGCATGAATTTTAATTGATGAAAAGGATAGGCCCTTGTGGAGCATTTCTGTTAAGTACTGAAGGATATGAGGTAAGATGGGCACCGTTGTGCACATCCCCTGAGTCTGGCTCCAAGAACAGTATCTTTTCCACTTTTCAGCATAGGATTTTCTAGTACTAGGCCTCCTTACTTCCAGAATGACATCTAGCACCTGCTTACTGAGGAATGCTATTGGAGAGCTCAAGGAATTAGCCAGGCTGCAAGGTTCAGGGCTTGAAGCTGAGGGTGCAGAATCTGGCCCGCCTGCTGACACAGCAGGGAATATGTCTGAGGTAGGTACCATGGCTCCAGCAGTATCATACTGCGCAAGAGGGGGTACCAGTGCTGGCAAGGCCAGTCTGGTGCAATCAGTATTGTCCTTGGCTTGTCCTGTTTGATTTTTAGCAGAACCTTCGAGAGGAGAGGCAGAGGGGGAAAGGCATAAACCGAGAGGCTTTTCCAGGTAAAGGACAGGGCATCCACTTTCCAAGCTTGATTGTGGGAAGTCCTTGTGCAGAATTTGTCCAATTGGTAGTTCTGAGGGGAGGCAAAGAGGTCTATCTCTGGAGTCTCCCATTTGTTCCTCAAGAGATTGAATATTTTTGGTTCCAGTTTCCATTCGTGTGGGTCCATGAGATTTCTGCTTAAGTCGTCTGCCAGCAAAGTTAGCTTGCCTGACAGGAACTGAGCTTGTAGGTGCACTTTGTAGCTCAAGGCTTTGTTCCACAGAGCCATGGCTAGTCTGCAGTGAGGGTATAAATAGGGTCCCCCCTGCTTGTTTATGTACCACATAACTATGGTGTTGTCTGTCTTTACCTATAATTGTCCTGGAAGGATGTGGTCTTTGAAGGCTGTCAAGGAATTCTGTACAGCTAACATTTCTTTTTGGTTGATATGCAGGTGCATCTGACTTGGGTTCCATTTGCCCTGAATGCACTGCCCTGCCAAGTGAGCCCCTCATACATAGTCTGATGCGTCTGTTGTTAGGATTTGGGCGGCAAGGGGTAGAGTGAAAGGGAGCCCCTTGTTGTGATAGCAGGCCTCTGCCCATCAAAGGAACTCTGTCTTTATACAAGGAATGATAGGAATCATTGATTCCAGATCCTGAGAATGTTGACACCATAGGCTTTTTAGATACCATTGTAGTTTCCTCATATGCAGTCTTGCATATGGAATTAGTAGAATGCAAGAGGTCATGAACCCCAGGGCTTGCAGAATTTTCCTTGCAGATAGCTGGGTCTTTGTGGTCAGTAGTTTGAAGTAGGTTGTCAAATAAACTTGTTTCTCTGGAGTGAGGTAAGCTATCTGGGAGGTTGTGTTCAAGCTTGCTCCCAGGAATACAATCTGTTGGCTGGGTACTAGGTGAGATTTCTTTTTGTTTATGGTGTACCCCAGTGAGGTTAGAAGTTTCTTTATGAATGCCAGATGTTTTAGTAGTAAATTCAGGCTTTCTGCCTTAAATCAGACAATCGTCCAGGTATGGGTATATTTGAATATTTCTCTGCCTGCAAAATGCAATGGCTGGAGCTAGACACTTTGTGAATACCCTGGGCACAGTAGGCCTGGGCCAAAGAGAAGTGCAGAGAACTGATAGTGCATGCAGCCTGCCCTGAAGCATAGGTACTTCCTGCAAGACTCCCTTATTGGAATGTGCAGGTAAGCTTCCTTAAAGTCTAAGGTTGCCAACCAGGCATCTTTGCCTAGCATAGGAAGCAGCTGTTGAAGTATTAGCATTTTGAATTTTGGGATTACCAAAAAGGTGTTTAGAATAGAGAGGTCAGGGATAGGATGCCAGGAACTGTCTTTTCTGGGTACCAAGAAAAGTCTTGAATAAAAACCTTGTCCCATTTCTTCTGCTGGGACAGGTTGAATAGCTCTGATACTTAGAAGAGAGAGAGAGAACCTGCTGTTGAGCCTCTGTCCACTGATTTGGGGGTAGGTCTGGCCAACCGTTTGGGGTTGGTAGGGTGTGGAAGTGGAATCTGTATCCTTGGAAAACTATATTTAAAACCCATTTGTCGTGGGTAATGAGTTGCCAGATTTTGCATGCAGGGCGAGCTTTCCTCCTAAGGGAACAGGCAGTTGAGCTGGGCTTGGAAGTGTTAAGGTTGAGTCATTGTGCCATTTTTCCATGGGGGGGGTGTCTTACTACTTCCTGCACTGGAAGTGGGAGTCCCCCACTGCTTAGGCCTGTGTGTAGCCTGAGATTGTAACCTAGGTGGTCTGCAGTTCCTAGGTTTGGACTGAGAAGGCCTGGAAGAGACTGGAAAGGACCAATTCTTTGAAGACCAATGCCTACTAAATCTGGGAGGCTGTACTTGCAGGAAATCTTTAACAGTTTGCATAGATTTAGCTTTTTCCTCCATCTGTTTGAGGACTTCTTCTGCTTTGTTTCCAAACAGGTGGTCTTGGTTTAAGTGAGAATCCAGTAATTTAGCTTTAACATGATCTGGCAAGTTTTGCTCCTTAAGCCAAGCATGCCTTCTAAGTACAAACTCAGTGACAGCAGCCCTGCAAGATGCTTCTAAAGAGTCAAAACCACATTGCAAAGTATGTTTACCAACGTGTTCAGCAAAATATATTAAATCCTGTAATTCTTTGTGTTCAGCACAGTCAGAAATCAACATCATTTTCTGTTTAAGTAGTCCCATAATTTGCTGCTGGCACCTTAACATATGAAATTAGAAGTTATGTACCTACCATAACGTTCCATGTTAGTTGTCTTCTCTCGCCTTCTTTCTTGCTGGATGGGTTCGGAGCCGATCCTCGGCTCCGACTCGGCACTTGCTTTAGCTTGAGAACTCCTTTTACCAGCTCGAGGCAACCCTATATCCCATGATGCAAGGCGGAACTACCTCAGACCTCGTTTGGTAGCTAACCTACCCTGCTAAGGACTAACCTAACATAATTAGGAAACCCAAGTTCATAATAAGAGTCCTCAAATGAAGGCTCAGGAGAAAACAACCTGATAGGAACTCTTCAAGATCTGTCCAGGCCAGGGGGAAGGAGGGAGGGACGCAAGAAAGAAGGCGAGAGAAGACAACTAACATGGAACGTTATGGTATGTACATAACTTCTAAATGTTAAGTTGTCAATCTCGCCTTCATTCTTGCTGGATGGGACCGTCCTAGCACCTGTATCCCGGGTGGCTCAATGGAACAGACTCTTGAGAACTGTGGAACCAAAACTGGCCCTGTCTCTTGAGGCCAAGTCTAACTTGTAATGAGAGACAAAAGTATGAGGAGTGGCCCAAGTAGCTGCTGCACAAATGGTATCAATGGGTAGTCTATCCTGAAAGGCTGTAGAAGTGGATAGACTCCTGGTTGAGTGTGCTTTCGGTTTAGAAAGTAGTTGCTTGCCTCTGAGAGAGTACACATAGGAAATGGTGGAAGACAACCATCTGGATAAGGTCACTTTAGAAACTGGAAGACCTATCCTATTTTCTGCATAGGAGACAAATAATTGGTCCGATTTCCTGAATTGTTTCGTTCTATGCAAATAGTACCGGAGCTGACGATGGACATCCAAAAAATGAAGCTTTTGTTCAGCTCTGTCAGAACAGTTTGGGAAAAAGACTGGTAGATCTATGGATTGATTAATATTGGTTTGAGACACAACTTTGGGGAGAAAGGACGGGTTCGTTCTTAAGGATACCCTGTCCTTATGAAAAACCAAGTAAGGGGAACGGATGCAGAGAGCTTGAATCTCGGAAACCCTTCTTGCTGAAGTGACAGCCAGTAAGAATATAGTTTTCCAGGTCAATAATTTCAAAGAACATGAAGCAGACGGTTTGAAGGGAGGCAACATCAAGGATGCCAACATTAAATTTAGATCCCATTGCGGAGGAGGATGCTTTATTGGCGGCTTTAGGAGAAAAACTCCTCTCAGAAAGGCCTTGCATAATCTATGAGACATAATGTTATTATCATGCAAGCCAACATGATACTTGGAAATAGCAGCCAGTTGAACTTTAACTATAGATGAAGAAGATCCTGACTGAAAAACTTCAGCCAGGAAATCTAAAACAGAATGCACAGGAGCAGTAAAGGGATCAATATTCCTGGAATTTGCCCAAATAGAAAAACGTCGCCACTTGCTAGCATAAACAGTTCTGGTGGACGACTTTAAAGAAGACACTAAGATGTCTCTGACTGAATCAGAGATCATCGGAAGCCTGGCTAGGGAAGGAAGTGGAGCAACCAAGCAGTGAGGTTGAGAGAATGAATGGCCCGGTGCTGCTGACCCGACTGGTGGATCAAGAGATCCGGAACTGGGTCCAGATGCCAGGGCTGCACCAGGAGGTAACGATGCCGAGACGGAAACCAAATTTGTCGAGGCCAGTAAGGGGCAATGAGAATCAACTTGGCCCTCAAAACGGTGGCTTTCTGAATGACTTGTGGAATCAAGGGAAAGGGAGGAAAAGCGTACAGAAGTCCCCGGGGCCAATCCTGGGTTAGAGAGTCTCTCAGGGGTTGGCCTGGTAGGGAAAGAGGATGAAAAAATCGGGGCACATGTTGTTTTGAGGAGTAGCAAATAGATCGCTACTAGGTGTGTCCCACTTCAGGAAAATCTGATCCACTACAGATTGATTGAGAGACCACTCGTGAGGCATCACAATGGATCTGCTCAGCCTGTCCGCCAAGAGGTTGGACCTGCCGGGATGTGAGTTGCTATCAGAAACCGATGAGAGGAGATTGCCCATTGCCAAAGTCCGAGAGCTTCTCGACACAACGGATAGGACCTGGTTCCGCCTGCTTGTTGATGTACCAGACCACGGACATGTTGTCCGTTTGTACTGCAATAGTGCCCGTGGGAAGAAAGTCGCTGAGGGCTTGCAACGTTAAAAGCACCGCTCTCATCTCCAGGACATTGATGTGCAGATGGTATTCTATGGGTTGCCACGTCCCGTGGACCATCCTGCCCTGATAATGCCCCCCCCACCCGATCAGAGAGGCATCCGTAGTAACTGTGGCAACTGGAGGAGGGAGAACAAAGGGTCGGCCCTGATGAAGAAGAGGGGAAGATATCCACCAGTTCAGATGAGTTCTGCACGATTGTGTGACTAAGACTTCGTGCCTCATCGGAAGACTGTGGTACGACCACTGAGTGAATAACATCCACTGCAGAAGACGCATGTGGAAGCGAGCCAGTGGTAGAAGAACAATGGCTGAAGCCATAAGACCTAGAACCTTTAGTATCAATCTGGCTTTGACTTTGCTGCTCTGCAATAGAATCCGAACGAATTTTTGGATGTCCAGAATTCTTTGATCTGTTAGTCTGGCTAACATTTTGACGGTGTTTAATTCTGCGCCTATAAAAATGATAGATTGGCAAGGCCGCAGAGAAGATTTTTCGAAATTTACTGAAATTCCCAAACTCCTGCAAAGCTGCAGAGTGTAGTCTCTGGTCTGAAGAAGCTGACACCTGGTGGTGGCGGAGAGGAGCCAGTCGTCCAAATAAGGAAACACCTGGAATCCTTGACGTCTCAGATGAGCTGTGACCACTGCCATGCATTTGGTAAAAACGCTGGGGGCTGAAGTGAGGCCAAAGGGCAGGGCTCTGAATTGGTAATGACTGGTCCCTAGCCGAAAGCGGAGAAACCTTCTGGAGCGCCTGGGAATCTTTATGTGATAGTACGCGTCCTGAAGGTCTATAGAGCACATCCAGTTGTCCTTGCCCAGAAAGGGCAGAATGGACTGAAGCATGACCATCCGGAATCTTGCCTTCTTGACAAATCTGTTTAGATTGCTCAGGTCTAATATTGGTCTCCAATCTCCCGTCCTTTTGGGGACCAAAAAGAATCTCGAGTAGACGCCGGATCCTACTTGGTCTGCCGGAACAGTCTGGACGGCTCTTTTTCCTTTGAAACCTCCTGTTCTGCCAAATCCCTTTGACCGGGTGAGATGTCTGGAAGGGATTGTTGAGGTACGGGATACCTTTCGAAGGGGATTTTGTAACCCTCGGATATGATCGACTGTACCCACATATCTTGTGAGAGGGAATGCCAGGCTACTGGGTACAGCAAAATCCTTCCCCCGACTGCCTCCAAGGGTGGACAGTCGGGCAACACCTCAGGGGTGCTGAAACGGCTTCTCAGGAAGAGACTCCCTGTTGCCCTGGTTCTGAGGACCCCCCTGCCTCTAGTGTGGCGTCTATTATTGTTACCCCCTCTGCCTCTGGGAGTAAACTGACCACGTGTGTCCGGTGTAGCTCCTTGGGCTTTGCAGAACCACATCTTTCCTCCCTTCTGACCCTTGGGATATGGTCTAGAAGGGGTGGAAAAATGGACTCCAACGGCAGAAAGAGTTTTACCGTCCTGCTCACACCTGGTCAAGGTATCCTTCACCTGAGGTCTGAACAAAGCCGAACCATCAAAGGGGGTATTGGTGAAAGACGCCTTAAAGGGGTCCGCAAAATTACAAAGCCGCATCCAGGCTTGACGTCTAAGAGCCACTCCTGTGCCTGCGGCCCTGCTCGCTCCATCGGCCGCATAGGATATGAGCCTCATGGAGGAGTTGGATAAGGAATTCAGGATTGCTAGCTGTGAGGCAATCTTTCCTTGAGCCCCAGCAGCAGAAGGATCCTGGACCACTTCACCTAGTTCCTTGAGAATATCTCTTTGAAGCCTGGTGAAGTGACAAAGGTAGTTCAGCGAACGCATAGCAAAGGTCGCTGAAGAAAACATCCGCTTTCCATACCTGTCCATGGTCCTAGAATCCTTGTTAGGAGGATGGACAGGTACTGAAGGATCCATAAGTTCCTTCTTAGTGGCCGCCGCCACCACCATAGCATCCACTGAGACGCCCTTGGAAAGAAACTGTTTGTCCGTAGGGGCCGTAATAAACTTGGATGGTCTCCTGGGGACAGGTTCCACAGAATCTGGAGCCGTGCACGCCTTCCGAGCCACTACCTGCATAAGTGGGTCGAAAGGCGGAGACACCCAGGAGGTGGAGGGTCGGGATCCAAAAGCCTCCAGGTATACCGACTCATCCTCGGAGGGATCGATGGATGGCCAATTCCCCCTCTGTTTGAGGAGCTCAAGGATGTCTGAAAAGGAGACATCCTCAGAGGGGATCGGGGAACCCTCCGACTCATCTAAGTCGGTATCAGATGTAGTAGACTCAGGGGAGTCTGTGTGTTTCCTCTTACACGTCCTCTTCCGAGGGGGTTCACCTGCAGGATCAGGAGAAACTTCGGAAGAGGAGGAAATTCCCAATGGGGAAACCTGGGGCGATGGATCCCTGGGCCTGAGAGCAAGAGGTGTCTACAGGCACCGAAGAGGGAGGAGCTAGAGGGATGGACCGTTGACCTGGCTCAAAGGCTCCCCTCCCCTGGAGACCGGAATTTCCCCGTTCCGAGGACACAGGAATTCCCGGCTCCACTGAGAGGGAAGGCTCCGAGGCCGATGTCGGTGCCGAGCTTAAAGCGAAGCCCGAGAGGGAGAGCGGGGTCGGACAAGGGTCCGATGCCACTAGCCCCCTCGGAGCCGACCAGGGAAACCCGACGACCGGATCCCTCCAAGGAAGGTCTCAAGGAGGAGATCGGAGCCAAAGACGACGGAGCCGAAGGATGTATCGGCTCCGGCGCCGAAACAGTCGCTGTCCCGAGAAGCTCCGGCTCCGAACTCTGGTGGGGAATCGGAGGAGGAAGTTCAAGGGGTGAAGCAATAGCCGAAGTCTGCTGAGACGGGCTATGGAGCATTTGGGCCAGTGCCTGCGACTTTAACAGCTTGCTTACCACCCTCTCTAAGTCGTGGTCAGACAGCCTGGAAGATCTCGAAGACCGGCTCCGATGGCTCCGCTCCAACAAAAGAGGAGACCCCGGAGCCGAGTGGATACTCTCCAACGAAGGGGACCGAGATCTCTTTCGGGACGAAGTCATCGGAGCCGAAGTCCCCTGAATTCCAGATGGAGTCGAAGGTTTCTCGGCTCCGATGCTGGAT
Source organism: Protopterus annectens (assembly GCF_019279795.1). Classification (NCBI taxonomy): domain Eukaryota; kingdom Metazoa; phylum Chordata; order Ceratodontiformes; family Protopteridae; genus Protopterus; species Protopterus annectens. The sequence continues at coordinate 1,266,803,239 of NC_056746.1, forward strand.
AAGGTGTCGGCTCCAACCGGAGCAGACAAGGCCACAGTAGATCGGGTATCGGAACCAATCGGTGCCGAACCCACTACTTTCGAAGCAGTAAGATCAGCTCCAGCCGGAGCCGATCTCGGCTCCGACGGAGCCGGAGCCACCGGAGGAGGCTTAGATACTGTAGCCTGAACCTTCGGAGGCTTAGAAGGTTTGCTGGACCCAGATTTAGAGGGAGAACCTTCTGGCTTAAGTAAGCCACGGAGGATCAATTTATTCCTCCTTTCCTGCAGGACTCTCTGGCTAAAAGAGTGACACAAAGCACAGGAGTCCTGCAGGTGCAAAGGCCCCAGGCAGTAAACACAAGAAGTGTGACCGTCTGTCAGAGACATTTTCTGACAGCACGAGTCACACTTCTTGAAGCCTGAGACCTTGCCTTCCTTAGACATAGTCCAAGAGGAAGAAAGTGACACACACACCCCAACAATCACACAATTAATCTCCCAACATACAGACACACAGGTAGGGATTAAGCAATGGGGTCTAGGCCTAACTTAAAACTCTTTTACAATTATGAAAGGAATTTAAAACTTTTAAACTATAAGGGAAATAGGGTGGGATGTAGAAACACTACACACTATAAAAAAGGGGAATAAGGGAGAAATAAATCCCTGACTAAGCTTTTTTTTTGACAAAATCAACTTACCTCAGCTGGCAAAGGTGACCTCTTTCGCTAAGCGGCAAATGAGATCTGAGGTAGTTCCGCCTTGCATCATGGGATATAGGGTTACCTCGAGCTGGTAAAAGGAGTTCTCAAGCTAAAGCAAGTGCCGAGTCGGAGCCGAGGATCGGCTCCGAACCCATCCAGCAAGAATGAAGGCGAGACTGACAACTTAACATCTGGCAATTTAAAGCCCTAATGGCCAAAGTAGCAGAAGTGTATACCTTCTTACCCCATCTGTCCAGGACTCTAGAATTTCTATCAGAAGGGGTAAGATTTTTGGCAGCAGTAGCCTTAATGTCCTTTGGTCTTTGGGAAATGGGTCTCTGGATCCACAGTAGGATTCTTGAAGAGGAACTTGTGAGAGTCAGGTACTCTGTAATACCTGTCAGGTTTTCTGGGAGCTGGAGGTAATGTGTCTGGGGACAGGCTAGATTCCAAGAAAGCATCATCTACAATGTCCAGAACAGGAGGGATAGCTAAAGGCATGTGCTGAGGATGCCTCTTTTTGGAGTCAGAGTAATCCTGGCTTTCCCAGCGGAAATATTCCCTAAGAGTGTGCAAGGTTTCACCAAAAGAAAAGTCTTCTGGAGGGGAAGGAGAGGGAATGAAATCCTCTGTATCAGAATCCTCATAGGTAGATAAGGGCAAATCCTGGTAATCAGAAGAAACAGAAATATCAGAATCCTGATCAGAAGAATCAGAAGGAAAATCAGTTCTAGGTCTCTTAGAGGGGGAAGGCTGGCCTTTCCCTAATTAAAGAAGCAAGATATTCAGCCATTCTAAGCATTTGGTTTTTTAGGCATATGGGCCTGACCATGTGGTATGGCTCTCAGTTTTCTAGGAGTGGGTTGAGTTTTAGGCCTGGATGAAGAAGATGGCGTCTGTTTAAAATGCAAGTCTGTAGGCCTGAATATACCCTCAGAAGCCGGTGCCTGCACAGTGGCTCCAGACCAATCAAAGGTAGAGACATCCGCAGGTTCTATAGTCGAAGAAGCATCTCGCGGCATACCGGACTCCAAATGGGTCTCAGTAGAGGCCTGCGAATTTGAAGTAGTGGGTATTAGGTGCTGCGAAGGTGCTTCAGGGGCTGCAAAAGCGCTTCACTGAGTACCGGTGGACTGGCGACTAGTTTAATGGAAGCCCCGTCGGCAGTTTTAGACCTATGTGGTCTGTCTCTGTCTTTATCCTTACGTTTTCTCTGAATATCGGTAGTCAGATGGCTTAGCGAAGCCATTTCTGGATAGTTATACCGAGTACCAAAATATTTTGTTGCAAAAATAGACCAACGATGAATAGTTCGGGGGGTTGAATAAGGCACAAAACCGACAGCAAGGACGTCGTGGTCTGGGCCTAAGTAAGGAATGCAGTATGAATGAAAATCTTTATGAGGTATTTGCTTTCCACAGGTAAGACAATTGTTAACTTTTACTGACATCGGTTAAGAGCAAGAAAAAGGATCCCCAACAGGGTACTTAGCTTTGTGAAGACTTTGGTTCTGAAACTCGAAAACAAAAATTTTAGGAGTCGGCCAACCGGCACTTGCGAACTGCTTCTGAATCGGGCACCGTGTGGCAATAAAGACTGACATAATGGCATCAGCTGCATGTTTTATACCCCCTGACGACCTGACGTCATGGAAGAAGAGACAGCATCTGACGCAGGAATCCAAGAGACTGGTATTCAGGCCAGCTGAGGGCTACTTGCAGGCAGATAACCCAAATGTAATGACTGCAACAGTGAAACACGAAGAACATCTTGTACAGTCTCTCCCAACTCCTTAAGGAGATCTCTCTGAAGCCTTGTAAAATGTGTTAGGTAGTTCAGCGATCTGAGAGTGAATGCTGCTGACGAAAAGATATGGCTCTCGTATCTATCCATCGTTCAAAACTCCTAGTTCGGTGGATGGACAGATGAAGAAGTCTCCGCTAGTTCCTTCTTAGTGGCCGCCGCCACCACCATGGCATCTACAGGAACGCCCTTGGGCAAAAATTCCTTCTCCTTGGGTGCTGACAAAAATTTATTGGATCTCCTGGGGACTGGCTCCATGGCATCAGGAGTCTCCCATACCTTTCGACTAACAAGGTCTAGAAGTTCGTTGAAAGGTGGAGACACCCAAGAGGCTGAAGCTTGAGATTCGAAAGCCTTCAGATACACCAACTCCTCATCAGAAGGGGTAACAGTGGGCCAGCCGCACCTCTGCTTAATGATCTCTAAGATGTCTGCAAAGGAGACATCATCAGAGGATGACTTGGAGGACCCTTATGACTCCTCGAGGTCGGTGTCGGAGGTAACAGACTCATCCTGGGAGTCTATATGCTTCCTCTTGCATGTCCTCTTCCGAGGGGACTCCTCAGAAGGATATACCAGAGAGGTCTTGGAAGAGTGGGGGGCACCAGCTGGGGGCTCCTGAGACTGCAGGTCTCTGCTGTTGAGAAAGGGAGTAGGTGCTGAGACGGAGGATGGTGCCCAAGGAGTGTTGGTACCCCTGAGTGGAGCTGATCAGGACAGTACACTCTACATCATCTCGAAGGCCAACCTCTCTGGCTCCGAAGACCTCTTCAGCTCCGAGGAGACAGAGGAAGTCATCAGCTCGGAGATAGATGTAGGGTCTGAGCTCACCCTAGCCAACGCACAGAGAGGGAGACTCAGAACCGAAGAGGTCCGGGTCCAAGCGTCCCTGTCAGGCCCGACTGGAGAGCTTTGGCTCCTAGACATCTCGGATGGCACAGAAGGTGTTGGAGCAGAACTCGGCTCCAAGACAGCCTCGGGGGGAGCTGGAACTGAGGGTTCCACAACCAGCGGTGCCGAGCACTATGACTCTGAAAGCCCAGCATGGCTCGGAGGAGGAACCACAGAAGGGGAAATGGACTCAAGTGGCTCGGAGACCGACTGGGTCAGAGCCAACAGCATTTTTGGCAAGTCAGACAACTTCAGGAGTCTCAGCACTACTCTCTCCACATCTTCTTCTGATAGGCTCCTGGAAGATCTGGAAAACAGTGTGGGAGATCTAGGCTCCTGGAAGATCTGGAAAATAGTGTGGGAGATCTGGACATCTGCAAGATAGGGGACCTTAAAGTTGGGGAGACTGGTAATGGATCTCTGGACCGCCTTCGATGTTTGCTGTCAGTAGTCGGCCATCCAAAATGCATGGGGCCAACACTGGAGTCATATTATCAACGGCCTCGATCGGTTCCAAGATCAGTGGAGTCAAGGAAGGAGAAGTCTTGTCTAGTTTTGAAAGTTTAGGAGGTGATTCTGAAGCACCGGATGTGCCGGAGAATGCCGCTTGGAAGGATTAGCCTTTTATTTTTAGATGCATGAGATTTGGAGGAAGACGACGAACAGGCCAAGTCTTCCTCGAAAGAAGGCTTGAGGAGATCTTTTAATATTAGTTTATTATTCTGCTCCTGTAAGACTCTGACACTGAAAGAATGGCAAAACAAACATGTTTCTTGCAGATAGATGGCTCCAAGGTAATACACACAGTTACTGTGGCCATCGGTAATAGACATTTTCTGAGAGCATTTTACACATTTCTTAGGGTTTATGATCTTTTGCCTCTTTAGACATGGTACAGAGATGCAGCAAAAAAAAAAAAAAAAGACACAACCCAAATACAATGAGGACTAGGTCCTCTAACTTAAACGGACCTAGAAAAGAGAAGACTAAAGGTCAGAAACTACCAAATATACTACACACACACACACACACACACACACACACACACACACACAGTATAAGCCAGAAAATATCCGCTGTCTGAGAGGAACTTTACTCAAACTCTATGAAGCAGAACCAAAAGGGTTGAAAACATCAAAAACCCTTGTCAACTAAATAGTTAAATATCCGACTAAAAACTAGGTGGAAATAGTCTAATGCTAACTCACTAATACTAATAAACACCGCACACTAAAGAACACTGTACACGGAAAGGAGAAATTGAGCACAAACGTGCATCTTAACAGCAAGCACTAACTATTAAACTAATGAACTACCAACTCTCTAAGCTAATAAACACAGCAATTAACAACAAGGGGCAAAATGTAAATAGAACAAACTGGCACACAGAATACCAAAGAGAACAACAAGGCCAACGGCCAACCAGTTCTCAACAATAATTATCTAAAGTGAAGAAAGAAAACACTTCAGCAAGACAAACTACACTAACGCTTGTAAAACACTAGCAAAAGCCATATAACTTGAAAAGTTAAACTGTACTATCAAAAAAATAGCAAAATGTGTTAAACTTAGTCGCGGCCAAGAAGATGCACATCTGAACTCGTCGATGTGGCAAACGAGATCTAGGGATTATACTGGTGCACCATGGGATACCTACCTAGCCATGAGCCAACTAGAAGACTTCTGAACATGTATAGTTTAAGCTGGCTGAAGGGGAATAGAGAGGTTGAGTCTGCTCTCTTCTTGGAATGGGTGAGTCACAAGCTAGGGGCACAGATGTGCATCGATTTCCCTAGTGGAGACCAGAGAAACATGCATCATGTTCTTGCTCCTGGTGGACAGGTCACATACAAGCTTATGTTACTAGTGGGAGTGAATGACAGTCCTGTATTACATCCACAGTACATGCCTCCACCCCCAGCAAGATCGCTCACTGGGCATGTGCATGGTATTAGGGCCATACAGGGAAAATCCTGGTCCACATGCAGATAATGGCAATACCCCTGGTTTGCTGATGCCTCGCCACTACAGGAATGAATGGGCTCATACCTCTCAACTGTCCAGATTTTCCAGAATATTTTGGGTCTGCACCTTAAAAAATTTGTGGCTTTCTGGATTTTTGTGGCAAATCAATGATTGCTGAATTCACTAAATAATGACAGGGAATGGAATTTTAGACTTCATATCCTTCAAAATTGCATTACAACATTACATCTTTTATACTAACTTTCTAAATTTATGAGAGCAATATTTAAAATTTTTCCTTATTCTGGGGGCTTTGTCCACCCATTGTTTTTGGCTTTGTCCAGATTTTTTGAACTGGGAGCAGCCAGGGAGGGCTCATTGGTAATCAGGGAACCAGAGGGGAGGAATAGCTGCAATTTACATTTTCCTAATTAAACTGTAAATAGAAAATACTGCAAAGCAAAAACTAAGGTACTTTTTTTACTGACCTGTGGAATGTGTCAAAGAAGCATCTTTTACTATTTAAGAGGAAACGGCAGAAGCAATAAGTCACACAATCAAGTCTCACATTTTATTTTGTTTAGTTTTAGAAATTGTAACCATAACACAGAGTAAAGGAAAAGAGGTAGCCTATCATTCAGGGTTTCACTTCAGGAAGCTGGGTCAAACCTGCAGTCTGAAACACTAATCAAGATGACCTAGACTGTCTGCTGTTTCCATCCTCCATTTGTCAGGGGAAAGTATAAAACAGAGCTACATTAAAAAAACTGCTATGCCACATATGACCTAAAGGGTGAACACAATAAAACATTGACAAGAATAATACAGGGCGGCCATGTAGATCTTCTTTCAGAGCTATAGCACTCATTCCCCTTTTCCAGCTCAGACACTTCCCCTGGGTGTATTTCTATCCCTACATGTTATGTAGTAGAATGGAACTATATAACTAGGGATTTTCAATCACACACTGCCAGAACACACAAAGACAATGCAACACCGGCGTGGTGTAATACCTTTTACTGGACCAGTTTATGTTCTGTAATGTCTCAAGCTTTCCAGCTGAGCCTGAAACTGGTTAGCACTGATCAGTGCACTACTCTAATAAAAAAATACATAAATAAAAACAGCCCTTCTTCGGGAGTTATAACTCTCTAGCCACCCCAAAAGCTTGAGTAAGTACAATTACAAAATATATGTTGATCTAATAAAAGGTATAATATTACTTCTGTGTTTCAGTGCCTCTATGTTTTTGGTTAGTGGAACAACAATGTATTTCTTGCATTTTTTCTACCCTGCCAGAAATTATAAAATCTAATCTGGTGACTCAACAGCTTGAAAAATGAGATAGCTCCAGGAGATTAATCCTGCAAAACTCCTGGGTCAGTTGTGTGCTCTGAATGTATGCAGAGTTCTCAGCAATAAATGGCAACAAGACCCACTTCCTGCTCTCTCTCACACACACACACACACACACACACACACACACACACACACACACACACTTGCAAACATGGAGATATGAGCATGTAACCAATTATGGAATGCTTATCATGTTTCATGCAGTCTGAATACTGTGACATGAATGACTAAATATATATAATACTCAGGTTTTTGCTGGTTTATAATTTGCCGTTTTCAAGTCTCAACATTCTGGTACAGTATAAACTAAAGTCGTGTATTTACCGTACTGCTAGATCAAGGTAATCGTTGTCCATCCTTCTCAACAAATGGGTTATGACATCCAACATCAGGACCTTTTCAAGCTCTTGGATCCATGGCTTAGGCTCCTTCCATACTCATAATTCCCCCTTTTCCATGCAATACCTCAAATTGAGTTTACTCGCTTGTATCTTATACGGGCATGTTAAAATTTACTAAACAGAAGCAGAAAAAGTGATACAGTACAATAGGAAACAACTACAAGCTGTGAATCAGACAAAGCCATGGACAGGTCTAATGTGGTTAGTCGAGATCCAGAAAAATGACAATTTTGAAAAGGGGGATGGACAGAAAGAAGACTGGGCTGGGCAGAAGAAGGCAACATGGATCTAGCATTATGGTAAACACATAACTTTTATATTATCTGACTCAATAAATGGGCCAGATTGCCAGCTACTAAAACAGCAGGGTGGTCTCATGAAGGATATTCAGTCCTTTTTTATTTCTCCAGGTCTTTTGAGTTTCTAATACCATGACGGGAATGGACCACATTCCTAAGTCAAAGTGCGATTAAAGTTCTTGAAATTAGTATTATTTCAATCTTTGATGTCAGCCAGAAGTGCTCTTCGCAGGATCCACAATGTGCCCAGTAATGACTCCTCCTGCAATTCGTATGACTGTAGATTATTTTTTATAAGACCTGTTGCTCCTACTACTACTGGAACTGTCTAGGTATCTTTCTTCCACATTGTTCTCATTTCTGCCTGCAAATCCTGATATTTTATGACTTTCTGTCTCTCTGTACGCAAGACACTGTAGTCACTGGGTGTGGCGATTTCAATGATCAGTGCTATTTTTGTCTTCTTTTCATGGACCACTATATCCAGTTGTCTAGCATATATCTTTTGAACTGTTGGTAATGGGTGATCTCATGTGATGTACACTTAATCATTTTCTACGATGCTTTGTAGCTCGTTTTTCAGCCACTTCAATATCATGATGTTTGCACAATTCCAAGTGCAACAGTCTCACCACATTATTATGCCTTTCAGTACACAGTCCTTCTGCCATTAGTATGTCACACCCAGCAAGGAGGTGTGCAACTGTTTCCAATTCTGTTTTACAAAATTAGAAGTTATGTACTCACCATAACGTTCCATCTGAGTAGGTGTATTCATTTGTCTGCAACCTGTGGGTTATGGATCCGATATCGGATCCGAACCGGCATAGTTTTCCAGCTATGGATCCAAGCTCTCAGCTCCTCCCCTCACCCATAATGCCCTGCTCTACCCTCATGACCTCAGATCGAGTTTGCCAAAGCAACAATACCCTCAAAAGGGTAACAAGTAATATGCAGGAAACTGAAAGGCCAGGGGATAGGAGGCGGGATGGTTGCAGACAAATGAATACACCTACTCAGATGGAACGTTATGGTGAGTACATAACTTCTAAATCTGAAGTAGGATATTCATTTGTCTGCAACCTGTGGGACAGAGTCCCCAGCTACCTGAATCTTGGGCCATCATGGAAGGATATTCGAGCACCGCTGAGCCAAAGGATGCTCTACCCCTAGATGCAAGATCCAACTTATAGTGAGAAATAAATGTATGAGATGAAGCCCACGTGGCTGCTGCACAAATATCATCTAGAGGAATCCTAGCCTTGAAGGCTGCCGAGGTAGATACTGACCGGGTTGAATGGGCATGAACACCCTCCGTGCGGGCCTTCCTGACGCTTGATAAGCCAATAAAATGCACTGTGAAATCCAGCGGGATAGAGAAACTTTGGAAATTGGCTTGCCCAAATTGAATTTTGCAAAGGAAATAAACAGCTGGTCGGATTGCCTATGACCAGCTGTCCTGTTGAGATAAAATCTTAGTTGCCTGTGAACATCTAGTGAGTGTAGCCTATATTCACCTTTGTTTTCATACTTAGGGAAGAAAACAGGGAGGTTAATGGATTGATTGATGTTTGCTTCAGAAGCGATTTTAGGAAGGAAGGACGGGTTGGTCCTGAGGGAGACGCGGTCCGGATAAAAAACCAAGTAAGGAGGTTTAGCTGATAAAGCTTGAAGTTCAGAAACTCTCTTGGCTGATGTAATGGCTACCAAAAAGGCTGTCTTGTAAGACAAGAATTTGAGATCCACTGTAGCCGGGCTCGAAAGGGGAGCGGTCAAGGCCTGTAGGACCAAAGAAAGGTCCCAAGGAGGAACTGCTTGCTTTATAGGGGGCCTGAGAAGGAAAGTGCCCTTAAGAAAAGTTTTGCACAATTTGGCTGACATAAGAGGAAGAGACTCTTGACCAATGTGATAGTGAGAAATAGCCGCCAGTTGAACTTTGACTGTGGAACTGCTGGCACCATCATTAAAGAGAGAGGTTAGAAAATCAAGCACTACAGGGAGAGGAACCGTGAAGGGATCTAGGCCTTGCCGCTCCGCCCACACAGAAACGTTTCCATTTGCTTCGTAAACCTTTCTAGTGGATGGTTTATGAGCCGCCACTAAGATAGCCTTTACGGAGAAGAAATACCGAGTCCTTATCAAGAGTGGAACTGGAGCAGCCAAGCGGTCAGCTTCAGGTTGTCCAGGTTCGGAGGAGGAATGCAGGAAGGATGGGATATCAGATCCGAATGGGATCTAGAATCCAAGGAGGATTCACCGAGTGAGACCTTAGGAAGGGGAACCAGATCTGTCGAGGCCAGAATGGAGCAATGAGAATCATTCTGCAACCCACCCGAGAGGCTTTCTGAAGAACTTGCAGCATCAGAGGCAAGGGTGGATAGGCATACAGAAGACCGGGTGGCCAAGCATGCACCAGAGCTGTCTCTTGGGGTACCTCCGGGAGGAGGTATTAGAGCGAAAAACTGTCGCACTTGGTGTTTGAGGGAGAAGCAAAAGATCGCATGAAGGGGTTCCCCACCGTGCGAATATGCGTTCCGCTACTTGACAATTGAGAGACCACTCGTAAGGTGTCAGAATGGTGCGACTGAGCTTGTCCGCTAGGATGTTGGACCGACCGGAATGTGCGTTGCTATGAGAAAGCGATTGGTGGAGGTTGCCCATTCCCAAACTCTCATGGCCTCTCGACAAAGAGGGTAAGACCTTGTTCCCCTTGCTTGTTGATGTACCAGACAACAGACATATTGTCCGATTGAATCGCAATTGTTCCCAAGGGAAGAAAGTCCTGAAGTGCTAGCAACGCTAAGAGCACTGCTCTCATCTCTAGAACATTGATATGCAGTAAGGTCTCTGAATCGCTCCACGTGCCTTGGACTGTCCGCCCAAGTGCCCCCACCCGAGGCGGGAGGCGTCCGTGGTCACCGTGGCGAGAGGGGAGAAGCACAAAATGGGCGACCTTCGTGGAGATCCGGGGAGTGGAGCCACCACAAGAGGGACCGCTTGCAAGCCTTGCTGATCGCTATGGGATGATGCATGGGGAGAGCAAGGTATGACCACTGAACTAAGAGCGTCCACTGTAGAATGCGCATATGGAGCCTGGCAAGAGGAAGAAGTGCTATCGATGAAGCCATGGACCCTAGAGCCCTCAGGACCAACTCCGCTGGAACAGAACCTGAATGGAGAATGGCCCGCACCTGGAGCTGCAGATTTAGAACTCTGTCCGCAGTGAGGAAGGCTCGTAAACTCCTTGTGTCTAGTCTGGCCCCTATGAAATCTAAGAGCTGAGTGGGTGCCAGGTTGGACTTGTTTGTATTTATTGTGATGCCCAGAAATGGAGCAAGATGGAGAAAGGAGTCTCGCCAGAGAAGTAGATGCCTTGTTTGGGCGGTATGGAGTCAGGCGTCCAGGTAGGGAAAGACCTGCACCCCTGAAGCCTCAGGTGGGCCGCTACCACTGCTAGTACTTTGGTAAACACCCTGGGGCTGTGGTGAGACCAAAGGGAAGGACCCGAACTGGTAGTGACTGGCTCCCAGCCGAAGCGGAGAAACCTCCTGGAGCGTCTGTCCATTAGGATGTGGTAGTACGCGTCCTTGAGATCTATCGAGCACATCCAGTGGCCTTCTCCCAGAAGGGGGAGAATAGATTGTAGAGTGACCATTCAGAATTTTTCTTTGGGGACTGCCAGGTTCAAAAGAGAGAGGTCTAGGATTGGTCTTAGTTCCCCGTCTTTTTGGCACTAAAAGAACCTGGAGTAGAACCCTGATCCGATCTGGTCTGGGGAACGGGCTGGATGGCTCTTTTCTCTAGCAGATGGCCAATTTCTGCCAAAGCGGCCTCCCTTTGACCGGGTGGTACGTCTGGGAGGGACTGCAACTTTGGAAGGTGAAGGAAAGGAATGCGATATCCCTGGATATGATTTGGAGAACCCAGCGGTCCGATGTTATGGACTCCCATGCCGCTAGGTGCCCAACGCCCCGACTGCCTCCAGAGTAGAACAGTCGGGCAACCCTCAGGGTTGCTGCGGGCCGTTCAGAGAAAGGTTCCCTGGACCCGAAGTTTCTGGGAGCCCCTCTGCCTCTAGGGCGGCGTCCTCCCTGTCCTCCTCTGCCACGGAAGGACTGGTTGTCGCGAGCAGGCTGGGACTGCTGCGACTTCCGGAACCACATCTTCTTCTGACCCTTTTGGTTCCTAGAATAGGGCCTCTGGGGTGCAGAGAAGCGGATTCCGACGGCAGACAGCGTCTTCCCGTCCTTCTCGCTCTGGGTCAACGTCTGCGAACGGTCTTGCCAAACAGAGCAGAACCATCAAAGGGGCGTTAAACGACGCCTTGAAGGGCTCAGAAAAATGCAGTGGCGGAGCCAGGCCTGACGCCTAGTGACCAGTCCTGTCCCCGCAGCTCTAGCGGCGCCTCCGTAGCATGGGAGAGTAGCCGCAGAAGTATTTGTGACTGACCTAAGAGTGGCCAATTTGGTGGAGTGCAGAGCTCTGTCCTCCTCCGAAATGGACTCAGGGGATGCAGCGCTCCTTAATAAGGTCTCGCTGCATCCGAATAACATGTGCCAAATAGTTCAGCCCTTACCGAGAAGGTCGCCGAACTGAACATCCGCTTCCCCAAGCGGTCCATCATCCGAGACTCCTTGCTCGGTGGGTGGACTGAGGGACTCTCCTGAGCCAGTTCCCTCTTTGTGGCCGCCGCCATCAACATGGCATCTACAGGAGGCCCCTTACTCCAATGGGTCCTGTCAGAAGGCGGGCTAAGGATTCTATCAGGTCTTTTGGGAATTGGCTCCACGGTGTCCGGTTCCTTCCACGCCCTGGTGGTAATAAGGTCCACCAGGGGTCGGCAGGGGACACCCAAGAGGTAGACGGGCCCGTTTGAATGCCTCCAAGAACACGGACTCGTCCGAGGAAGACTTGGGGCAGACCACCCCCTAATACGGAGCATTTCCATGATGTCTCCGAAGGAGACATCCTCGGGGGGTGACCGTGGGCGCACTTCCCCTTCCTCCAAGTCCGTGTCTTCAGTGAGAGACTCAGGGGAGTCAATGTGCCTCCTCTTGCGTATGCTTGCGAGGAGCCTCCTCTGGGGGCTGTCAGAGGAGTCCTCAGCAGCAATTTGCTCCATGGGAGCAACTTGGGGCACAGAAAGCGGGCTGTCCCAGGGCCGGATGGTGGAAGCCTGGCCCAGTGCAGAGGGAGCGCGGGACGGAGCCGAAGCAAGTGCCGGGGTCCGGAGACCCTCAACAGAGCCCTCTCCACTACATCAAAAGCCGAAGGGAGCCGACCTCGACCAAAGGATCCGACAATCGGCTCCCCTCGATCCGAAGAGTGGATCGAGCGGCGCACTGGATCGGATCCGGGGACAGTGCGCTCCGACACAGACGGGCGCCGAAGGAGCACTGATCCCCGGATCCGGCTCGGATCCAGGCTCCGAGATCGGGTCCGACGCACTCGAGGCATGGTCGGATCCGGTACCAAGTACTATCGGCTCCGACCTCCCCGGCTCGAAGCTGCTCGGCTCAGTTGCTCCGAACCCGGGAAGCGGGTCGGAGAAGGAGCAATAGGCTTAAAAAAGGGTGTTGAGCTCCCCCCCGGAGGGGGGGGAGGCAAGAGCACTCCCATCTGCATCTGGGCCTGGATGAACCTTCTCATCATCCGGTCCAGATCAGCATCCGAAGGCTATGGGTAGATCTCGGCGAGGCTACCGAGGTAGGCCTGGAATGCCTCCTCGATAGCCTCGACGGAGATCGGGTCTCCTCCTCCTCAGGACCCGGTGAGAAGCACACAGGTGACCGGAGCCGAGAAGGAGGAGACCGCACTAACAGGAAGCCGGGGAGAAGCCAGCTTGGCTGGCGGGCCGAACAGAGGTCTCGGCCCGCCGCTTGTGGTGCTTCTCCCTCCGGTCCTTTTTAGATGCATCCCTCTCCTGTCCTGAAGCGGGAGGTTGAGTCCCAGGAGCAGGAGGGTGCCACAGGGGAACAACTGCAGCCGCAGAGTCCCGAAGGAGCGGAGGTCGGAGCCGAGTCCGCGGTAAAAGACCCGCCAAGACCAGCTTGGACCTCCGCTCCCTCAGTGCCTGGGGTTGAACCCTGCACAAATGGAACAACCATTATGGTAAACACATAACTTTTATATTATCCGACTCAATAAATGGGCCAGATTGCCAGCTACTAAAACAGCAGGGTGGTCTCATGAAGGATATTCAGTCCTTTTTATTTCTAGGCTGTTCAGTTTCTAATACCATGACGAGTCAACCACATTCCTAAGTTAAAGCGATTAAAGTTCTTGAAATTAGTAAAACAATAAAGAAGCACACAGGCCTCACACACACTCTGCCCAGTAATGAATAAAATTTACTACAGAAAATTAAATTAAACTAAAACAGTCAATACAACTAGGAAACCTACAACTTTCTTCCACAAAGTTAAAGAAGGCAAAATTCTCTGAATTTCTGTCTCTAAACAAGAAACTGTATCCACTGGGTGTAGCAATGAGAGCTATTTTTGTCTTCCATGGACCACTATACCAGTTGTCTAACAAGATCTTTTGAACTGTTGGTCATGGGTGATCTCATGTGATGTACATTAATCATTTTCACGATGCTTTGTAGCTCGTTTTCAGCCACTTCAATATCATGATGTTTGCACAATTCCACACCCAGCAAGGAGGTGTGCAAATGAATATCCTACTTCAGATCCTACATTTGTCTGTTTCTCCCACATGTTCAATAGACTTTGTAAACCAACGTGTATATAGCCCACTATCTTGGGCCGCCAATATTAACCTTTCACCTCTTGGTTTGAATTCGCCTCTCCTTAACCATTCCTGCTTTCGTTCCTTAAACATGAGGTTCTTCCAGAAGTTTTCTATACTTGTAACTATATTTATACATTTTCCACATTTCTTGCTTCTTATCTGGTCCTTCACCTTATATTCTTTCTTTTGTGTTTTGGGTCATTCAGCTGCTGCCTGTATTTTATCTACTTCTAGTCTCAGAATATTCAAAAGTATGGTGGAGCTGAAGGATACACAGGAGCTAGACTGTATATCCACCATGTAATGAAAAATGAAGGTGTCAACATTAAACCAAGTAGTCACAACACAAATCCCATCTACAGCTATTCTTGCAAAATAGGCTGCAGAAGCTGAAACTGCTCTGATTGGATGATCTCGTGTGTGTGTGTGTGTGTGTGTGTGTGTGTGTGTGTGTGTGTGTGTGTGTGTGTGTGTGTGTGTGTGTGACTTGTAGTAACTAGTTGCTTGATTTGTTTCTGACACCTTTCACTTTTGGCTAACTAAAGTGGGTTTTTAAATTAAGAAGACTGGGACTGCAAGTCTAGTGTGAGTAGAAAGGTAGCCTGGTCAATCAGAGTTGAGAAACACATAGGGAGGCTTGAAGTGAGATTGTTTTATGAGCCAGAGGCTTATTATGGACTTAGATGTTTAATGTTAATCTGCACTTGAGAGCTACGTTTGTTGTGCTTTTACAATAAGAAGTTCCAGGATCATCCATCTTCTGAAAAAAGGTGTTTACTTGGGCTTTCTGAGTTGGGAAGTATTCTAGGGAGCACAATGTGTAGTCATTTACCAGCCAAATTGCACGCAAGTTAGTTTTCAGTTTTTTTCTGTCTGCTACAAATAGGTGGTTTATCGTGGAACTGTTCGCCACATGGTGGCAGTTAGCAGTGCACTGTATAGTAACAAATCTAGAAAGCTAGTACTTAGAACTTTAACCTACAACAGAAAGGTTTTGCATGGAGCTAGGCTTAAGGCAGCTATTCAGTACATCAAACAGTGCTAATATCAGATCCTAGCACTAACATCTAGCTGTAACCCTACACACTACTCAAATGACCTCTGCAAACCAAGTCACTAAACCATAATAACAACCTTAATACAGGTCCTGTCAACATGGATTTGCAATTTCCTAATGTCTCTGTGGCCAACTTGGTAGATATGGGCATCCAGAATGAATGTAACAATTCTATCATATACACAGACTAACCTTTTAATCCCTAAAGAAACTAACACAGCATGCAACAGTTGTTTATATAGAACTTTCTTGAACACAAAAATGTCACTTATAAACAAGGTTGTCAAGAAAAAGCATACACATACGCATGCACACGCACACACAAACATGCATACACACATGCACAAGCACACACACACACACACACACACACACACACACACACACACACACACACACAGTACAGTACAACATATGCTGAGGCATTTAAAATAAACTTATCCATACCTCAAAAACCTCTTAAGCCGTCAAATCCTCAGTAAAGCACACACCAAAAGCAAATATAGGCCTACAACCAATGAATCCCAAGAACAAAGCCCGTAAGGCAAACAAACATTTTATCTAGTACTTTTATCATAGGGGATTCTACTATATAACACACGTATGCCCCTCTCACTAGGCTCGACAAGGACAAGATAAAGATTAGTTGTCTGTCTGGAGCAAAGATCCGTAGTATCACACACGCACTCAAGTCATTGCACCACAGGTACCATTATGATTCTATCATAATCCATGTGGGTGTAAATGACTTGAGACGTATCTCACTGGACTATATGAAAAAAGACATTATGGAGTTTTCTTGAATGTGTAACATAGTCAGGTGCATTGAGCAGCATTCTATCTTCACCAAGGATGTTGCCTCAGTATGAACAGAAAATGATCAATTCTGATAACTGGCTTAGTTTCTGGTGCCACTCCACGGGAATCAGCATGGGAAGACATGGAAACAGACCACATTGTTTTGCCAAGAATGGTCGGCACCTGCCCCCTGTCATTGTACATGCAGGTGTGAATCACATGAGACGTACCTCCCCGGACAACATGAAGAGAGTCATGGAGGAGCTCTTGGATTAGGTAGCCCAGGCGGGTATGACCCTAGCCCTGAGCAGCATCCTACCATCACCCAGAATGATACCACAGTACAAGCAGAAAATTATTGATTTCAACAATTGGCTAAGTTTCTGGTGTCATTCTAAGGGGATCCAGTATCTGTCTAACTGGGATGGCAAGACTGACAGACCATGATGCTTTGCCAGAGACAGCCTGCATCCGTCACCCCTGGGATTCCGGATACTGGCCAAGGCTCTTGCCACCCCTATAGTACCTTTTTTAGGTGGTGTTCCAAAGACCAAATTACCACCATAACAGCTACAAACAAATGCAATCTGAGAGTCATGCTGCTCAATGTTAGAAGTCTAAATCTCAAAATGCACTCGCTCGAAGCACTCCTTAAAATGGAGAACATCGACACATGTGCTGTAACAGAGACCTGGCTCAAGGCAGCAGAAAGCAACCCTGCACTAACCAGGCTATAACTCATTCCAGAACAAAAACATATAATTCACCTCACACGGGGTGAAACTAAAACAAAAATAACACACTAAAAACAAAAAAATAAAAAAAGTATGGAAATAACCGCACAGTAGTGGAGTGAGGAACAATGCTTTAATATTGACTGAGCGCTTTCACCTCTCAATCTTAGGCCTCATCATAGTCACTGAAAATGTACATCACTTCCTATATATATATATATATATATATATATATATATATATATATATATAAAAAGTCTCACGACATCACACTTACTGAGTTAGAACTAATTCATTCACAAAATAATGTAACAATTCAGCATGAAAAAATATCAGATAATAAGTAAAAAGCATCTAGTTAAATGTACATATAAATTCATATTCAGTGTTGTGCCACTACATAAAACCATTGAAATATAAAAGACCTTAAAACCATAAAAACAATTAAAACCATGAAACTATGAAACAGCCCCGTGGAAGATTATATGTTTACAGGTTGTCATTTTAAAAGAGGGGCAATAGATATGGTGTCATTGATACCAGGAAACATTTTTCATTTAATCTTAGTTGCCATTTTGTTTCTCTTAATTCTAAAGCAACTCTAATATTGCCACCCCTATTACTTTTTCCCACTTTATCAATAATGAAAAACAAAATGATGGTATACAGCCGAATACTGATAAAGGCCACTACTGGTCTTCCTGTTCCTAATATCTCTTACATGCTTGGCAATTCTACCCCTCAATTTACATATGGATTTCCCAACATAGAATGCCGAGCATGTAATACAGGTTGCTATGTAGACCACATTCATTGTTGTACATGTTCCCCTACCAGGGCACTCCAATGTGTGAGGATAACCATCCACCTCCACATACGGACCATCATTAATGAATTCACAGTAGTTACAAGAACCACACTTGTACATTCTAGAAACAAGCCTGTTGCCTTTAACCGTCCCTTTTAATTCTAGGGCTTCTTTTGTATTCCTACCTCTACTATAAACCACTATGGGTTTATCACCCAGCCTTTGTTTAAGTTCCATGTCAAACGTTTTGTCCCAAACAGTATTTAAAATATTAACCAATTGGGGACAATCATGGTTGAAATTCAACACCATCACATTGAGTCTTCGTGGCATTAGTCATAACAGTCTCTGAGCATAAAATTGGGCAATAGACTGTAGATCTTTTCATCCAGATCTCCTTCTTGGCCTTGTGCAACAGTTTGAGTGGGTAACCTCTGTTCATAAACATCCCTATAAGTGTGTACATTTCCCTACCAAAATCATCATCCTGGCTAATCAACCTAGATAGTCTACACATCTGGCCCTTCACAACTCCACGCTTTTGGTGTGGAGGATGGCACCTTTCATAATGTAACAGACCATTTGAATAAGTTGGTTTCCTAAAAATAGTGGAAACCAACTTGCCATCCCTTTTCTTCAAAAGTATGTCCAAATAATCGATCTCTCTGGTACTGTGTCTGCAAGTGAAAGACAGAAAATCAGTATTAGTGTTCAGAAAGAAAACAAACTCATCAATTTCTTTCTCAGGTCCAGTCCACAAAAATCAAGATGTCATCCAAAAATCTTTTTGTTGATTTTGGACATAAACCTGGATTCGAACAATACTTCCTTCTCCCATTCAAGCAAAACGAAATTTGTAAAAACTGGGGTGCATTTCGCGCCCATCGCAACACCTGTAGTTTGTCGATAGTATTCACCTTTGAAAAATAGGAAATTACTATTCAGTATGATTTTCATCAACCTAGTTAAAAAATTGACCTTATCATTAGAGAGAATGCCTGATCCAAATAGACATTCCTCAAAAGCTTTCATCCCTGTGTCATGTGGGATGACAGAAAACAAATTGAACACATCAATAGCCAAAAATGTCACACTGTTAACTGATGTAATGTCTCGTAACATCTCTAAACAATGCCAGGAATCTCTCATAATAAGGTCTGTTTTGTTGATGATGGGCTTGATGTGGTGATCGATATAAGCAGCCAGGGGTTCTGTCTTTGAACCCCTGGCTGCTACAATCGGTCTAAATGGTGGATCATGTACACACTTATAGATCTTGGGAATACCAAAGATCACTGGGATGACCGGGTCATCCACACTCAAAAAGTCAACTCAGTGCCATTGATCAGATCCTGTGAAAAGCATCAAATAATTCAATGTCAATTCTAGAATATGCATATTTGATCTCATTGAGTGAGACCCTAGAACATGTGGTGGGGTCATTAAGAATCCCAAACATTTTGAGACTATAGTCAAAATTTGACATCAAAACGACACCCCCACCTTTGTCTGGTTTCATAAACCTAGTCGTTGTGTCATTTTTCATCTCACAGAAAATCTTTCTTTCATGTGTGGTAAGGTTATCACTCCATGCTTCATTCACTTGGATCTGATTCCTAAATTCTAATTCACAAAAAGATTCAAATAGCCCAACCTTCCTATGCTAGGAAGGGATAAAAGTACCGCTCCTTTTCAGCACTGGTGTAAAACCCACTTCGTCCTGTGGAAACAACAACTTTAAATTAAGTTGCCTTGTGTATAATCTGAGGTTCAATAATAAAGAGGCAACGTCAGTTTTAAAGCATGGGTCAAATGAAAAGCCTTTTTTCAAAAGGTCGCAATGTGTAGAAGTCAGTGGTCTATTAGTAAAATTGTACGATGTGAAATCGCCATTTTTAAAAATCTTAACACCATCCTGACTTTCACTATCACTTTCATTGCCGCCATTTGATCCATCTACAACATTACACCCATTCAATAGCAATGATTCCGTCTCCTCCTCCCATTCCATCCTTTATTGTTTGACTATGTGACCAAGAATGTATATAGTTTCAACATGCATGAGAATGTTGTCGACAACGATGTTTGTAACAATGATGTGGGCATGCCTAACTGTATGACAGATGAATTTGTTAGACCTAATACTAATGGCACTGGTAAAAACAAAAGTAATGCTCGAAATACTAAAGATGTTAGAGAGGATTTTTTTTAGAATTCCCCCCAGAATTGAGGAAATCAGAACGCCTGAGGAATCAGGTGGACCGGACTGGTTTTGGTTACCAGAACCGGTGGGGGTCCAACAATAAAGGATGGAATGGGAGGGGGAGAGAGACAGAATTATTGCTATTGAATGGGTGTAATGTGGTAGATAGATCAAATGGCGGCAATGAAAGTGATAGTGAAAGTCAGGATGGTGTTAAGATTTTTAAAAATGGCGATTTCACATCGTACAATTTTACTAATAGACCACTGACTTCTACACACTGCGACCTTTTGAAAAAAGGCTTTTCATTTGTCCCATGCTTTAAAACTGACATCGCCTCTTTATTATTGAACCTCAGATTATACACAAGGCAACTTAATTTGAAGTTGTTGTTTCCACAGGATGAAGTGGGTTTTACACCGGTGCTCAAAAGGAGCAGTACTTTTATCCCTTCCTAGCATAGGAAGGTTGGGCTATTTGAATCTTTTTGTGAATTAGAATTTAGGAATCAGATCCAAGTGAATGAAGCATGGAGTGATAACCTTACCACACATGAAAGAAAGATTTTCTGTGAGATGAAAAATGACACAACGACTAGGTTTATGAAACCAGACAAGGGTGGGGGGTGTCCTTTTGATGTCAAATTTTGACTATAGTCTCAAAATGTTTGGGATTCTTAACGACCCCACCACCTATTCTTGGGTCTCATGCAATGAGATCAACTATGCATATTCTAGAATTGACATTGAATTATTTGATGCTTTTCACAGGATCTGATCAATGGCACTGAGTTGGACTTTTTGAGTGTGGATGACCCAGTCATCCCGATGATCTTTTGTATTCCCAAGATCCATAAGTGTGTACATGATCCACCATTTAGACCGACTGTAGCAGCCAGGGGTTCAAAGACAGAACCCTTGGCTGCTTATATCGACCACCACATCAAGCCCATCATCAACAAAACAGACCTTATGATGAGAGATTCCTGGCATTGTTTACAGATGTTACGAGACATTACATCAGTTAACAATGTGACTTTTTTGGCCATTGATGTGGTCAATTTGTTTTCTGTCATCCCACATGACAAAGGGATGAAAGCTTTTGAGGAATGTCTATTTGGATCAGGCATTCTCTCTAATGACGAGGTCAATTTTTTAACTAGGTTGATGGAAATCATACTGAATAGCAATTTCCTATTTTTCGAAGGTGAATACTCTTGACAAACTACAGGTGTTGCGATAAGCATGAAATGCGCCCCAGTTTTTGCAAACATAGTTTTGCTTGAATGGGAGAAGGAAGTATTGTTCGGATCCAGGTTTATGTCCAAAATAAACAAATATTTAAGATTTTTGGATGACATCTTGATTTTGTGGACTGGACCCAAGAAAGAAATTGATGAGTTTGTTTCCTTTCGGAACACTAGTACTGATTTTCTGTCTTTCACTTACAGACACAGTACCAGTGAGATTGATTATTTGGACATACTTTTAAAGAAAAGGGATGGCAAGTTGGTTTCCACTATTTTTAGGAAACCAACTTATTCAAATGGTCTGTTACATTATGAAAGTTGCCATCCTCCACACCAAAAGCATGGAGTTGTGAAGGGCCAGATGTGTAGACTACCTAGGTTGATTAGCCAGGATGATGATTTTGATAGGGAATGTACACACTTATAGGGATGTTTATGAACAGAGGTTACCCACTCAAACTGTTGCTCAAGGCCAAGAAGGAGATCTGGATGAAAAGATCTACAGTCTATTGCCCAATTTTATGCTCAGAGACTGTTATGACTAATTCCGCGAAGACTCGTATGTCAAGCAATAATGTGCTGGTGTTGAAGTACAACCATGATTGTCCCTGATTGGGACAAAATGTTTGACATGGAACTTAAACAAAGACTGGGTAATAAACCCATAGTGGTTTATAGTAGAGGTAGGAATACAAAAGAAGCCCCAGAATTGAAAGGAACGGATAAAGGCAGCAGGCATGTTTCTAGAATGTACAAGTGTGGTTCTTGTAACTACTGTAAATTCATTAATGATGGGCCATATGTGGCGGTAGATGGTTATCCTCGCACACTGGAGTACCCTGGTACGGGAACATGTACAACAATGAATGTGGTCTACATAGCAACCTGTATTACATGCTCGGCATTCTATGTTGAGAAATCCATATGTAAATTGAGGGATAGAATTGCTGAGCATGTAAGAGATATTAGGAACAGGAAGACCAGTAGTGGCCTTTATCAGTATTCGGCTGTATGCCATAATTTTAAGAGATTTGTGTTTTTCATTATTGATAAAGTGGAAAAGTAATAGGGGTGGCAATATTAGAGTTGCTTTAGAATTAAGAGAAACAAAATGGCAACTAAGATTAAATGCAAAAATCTTTCCTGGTATCAATGACACCATATCTATTGCCTCTCTTTTAAAATGGAAATCTATAAACATATAATCTTGCACAGGGGCTGTTTCATGGTTTTAATTGTTTTTATGGTTTTAAGGTCTTTTATATTTCAATGGTCTTGTATACTGGCACAACACTGAATATGCATCTGTATGTTCATTTAGCTAGATGCTTTTTACTTATTATGTGATTTTTTTTCATACTGAATTGTTACATTATTTTGTGAATGAATTAGTTCTAACTCAGTAAGTGTGATGTCATGAAACTTTTTGTATATATAGGAAGTGATGTAAATTTTCTGTGACTCTGATGAAGCGTAAGATTGAGAGGTGATAGTGCTCAGTCACTATTAAAGCATTGTTCCTCGCTCCACTACCGTGTGGTTATTTCCATACTTTTTTTATTTTTGGTGTATAACCCATTCCACACCTTTCGGCCCCAGAACTTGGACCGAAGCTCCAAAGGCGGTGGTGTTTCCATATTCAAAAAGGATGCTCACATCTCCAGACTGGTAGCCCAATATAACGCATCTGAGATACTTCAGGTGCAGCTAACAATGGGTAGAACAGCAATTAAGGTTGTAGCCTGCTCTAAGTCCCCAACCATGTCCCAAGACTGATACTCCACATTCCTAAGCACCCTGGAGAATATTAGGGTCCAACCAAACACTATCATACTGGGCGACTTCAACTACCCCTCCATTAACTGGGAAAACTACTCATGTACCAATACACTTGCCCAATGCTTTCTGGAATTCATTAATCCCAATGCTCTGGACCAGCTCGTTCTTACCCCCATTAGAAGTAGCAACATCCTTGACCTGGTCATTACTAACATGGGCAACCGTTGCTCTACACCAATAATCAACTCTTCCCGATTAGATCCGACCACAAACTAATCACCTTGGAAATCCACATCCCTCCTACCCCACCCCCACAAAGGTAAACCACCATGAAAAACTTTTCCAAGGCTAACTTCGGGCTACTAAAAACAGAGGTGGTTAAATTCACAGCACCCAAGCAAATGGAGAATAATTGCGTGACCACCGAATCATACACCAATGCACTGTACGAACACGTACACAAATGCATGGATCTCGCCATACCCAATAGAACCAAGACGCTCTCCTCAAAAAAAAGGAAGCCAATCTGGTGGTCCCCTGAACCAAGACGCTCTCCTCAAAAAAAAAAGGAAGCCAATCTGGTGGTCCCCTACCTTAAACAAACTCTACAACAGAAGGAGGAAACTGATGCGGAATAAGGCGAAGTCCCAAGACTGGAAAAACTCCCTTATCAGCCTCAATAAAAGGTTGAGATCCCTCATCAAATCCTCTAAAGCTAGCTATGAAAACAAAATTGCAGCAGATAGTAAAGTCAACCACAAGCCCTTCTATAGTTATGCAAAGAATCTCCACAGCAATACCTAGATTTGCTCTGAGCTACTGCACAATGGTACCTCCTATACCGAGTCAACAGATATTGCCAATATACTGGCCGAGAGATTCAGTGCTAACTTTACCCCCCCCAAAGAACCACTCACAATACCAGTAGGTTGCCAGGCACCCAGTATTACTGCTGTACAGGTTAAAGCAACACTCTCTAAAGCCAAGAATACAGCTTCTATGAGACCTGACAATATCCTTGGCTGTGTTCTACATGAACTACAGAGTGAACTGGCACCTCACCTGTGTGCCCTGTTCAATCACAGCCTCACCTCAGGCCTTGTCCCTACTGAATGGCGCACTGCTACAGTCATCCCTCTCCACAACGGAGGAGCGACTACAGACCCTGGGAATTATCGCCCAATTAGCCTGACGAGTCTGATATGCAAAGCTATGGAATGCATCATCATGGACCTAATAAACAAGGATATAGGGAATTTCCAAACTCTGGATCCTACACAGTTTGGTTTTTTGAAGGATAGATCATGCCTGCTCAACCTGGTCGACTTCTATGAGTCAGTCACCAGAGCTGTGGATGAAGGGCAAGGTGGTTCATACAGCCTACCTTGATCTGGCCAAGGCCTTTGATACCATTCCCCACTTAGGAATCATTGAAAAACTCACTAAGCTAGGCATCAACCCCTATATCATTAGGTGGGTTGCAAACTGGCTCACAGATAGAACTCACACTTTGAAAGTTGCTGACTCCAAGTCAGACTGCCGACCGGTCACGAGTGGAGTCCCACAGGGTTCGGTCCTGGGTCCTCTTCTGTTTGGTATCTACTTCTCTGAAGTCCAGGCCAACACAAAGGGACTCCGGCTGACAAAGTTTGCAGACGATTGCAAGTTGGGAGCTATTATTAACTCCCCAAGTGATGTTGACATCCTACAGAAAGACTTCAGTGACACCAAAGACTGGTGTCAGAACCATGGCCTTAAGCTCAGTGCCAAAAAATGTGTCGTCATCCCCCTTGGGAAAAACCCGGTTCCCTTGAATTACGACACTGATTGTAGCCCACTGAACACTGAAGCCGTTATAAGAGATCTGGGAACACAGGTTGATAGCAACCTTCCTTTTGACCACCACGTTGCCACTGTGGTCAGAAAGTCCTTCTATGTGGCACATCTCATTACTAAGGGTTTTGCATCCAGGAAGAAAGAGGTCATTGTCTCCCAGTACTCTTTCCTCATTAGGCCAATCACTGAGTACAATGCCCCATTTGGCATGTGCCTCACCAGACACCTGCAACAACTGGAGAGGCCGCAAAAGTAACTCACAAAGAGGATCCTAGGTCTTAAATACTTGTCCTATATGGACAGACTCAAAAGAAACTCCAACTATTCGCTCTCTCACAGCTCCTACTTAGAGGCAAACTTTGCTTGACTTACAAAGCCATATTTGACCCAGTTCTATTAGAAATGCTACATCTAAAGAAATCCCAATCCCTCCACACCACATGCTCCAAAGACCTCAACCTCATTACCACAATCAACAGAACATGCTGGTGGGACAGGTTCATAACCCAGAGACTGCCCATGCTATGAAACAGACTTCCCTTACATGTCAAGCAGAGCATCTCACTGGCCCTCTTCACGAGAAATCTTGATGAGTGGATGGGAAATAAAATTCAACTCGGGATCACTCCAGTGGCTCTACTCGACAGAGGTACTAGGAACTAACGTTGGGTCTCATGATGCCAGGGTAATCCTATGGGCTAGGCTTGTTCATAGGTTGGTACTAGGCTATCAGCACTAGGGCCTATACAAGCCTAGCCAAACAATTCCCCGGATATTTCTTCCCACAATATTTACTTCCCTGGACCCCTGTCTAGCAGGGCGACTGACGTCATCCCCGGGGTGAATTTCCTATCTCCCATCCAATCATCAAGGTTCCTTTTGAAGAGGGCCAATTAGGCGCTCTGCTTGACATGTATGGGCAGTCTATTTCAGAGTATGGGGAGTCTCTGGGTCAGGAACCTATCCCTCCAGCATGCTTTGTTCATTGTGATGATAAGGTTTAGATCTCTGGAGCATTGTGGCTCTGATTTAAGTGGAGCATGTCCAACAGCTCAGGGTTTGACATGGCCTTGTATGTTAATCAGAGATCACCTCTGAGTGGACGATATGCCACAGAGTATAGCTGGAGTTTTTTTAGATGGTCAGCATAGGACATCTGCTTTAGGCCTATGATTCTTTTAGTGAGGTATTTTGGCGGCCTTTCCAGCTGTTGCAGGCGTCTTGTGAGGTACATACCAAACGATGCGTTGTACTCTATAAATGGGTCTAATGAGGGATGAATGCAGTGGGACAATGACCTCCTTTTTTCTGGATGAAAAGCTCTTAGTGATGAGGTGTGCCACATAGAAGGATTTCCTGACTGTTGTGGTGATGTGGTTATCGAAGGTGAGACCACTGTCCACCTGTGTCCCTAATTCTCTCATCACACTTTCGGTATTTAGTGTGCTGCCACCTATGTGGTTTTTCCCAAGGGGGATAATTAGAAGTTATGTACTCACCATAACGTTCCATCTGAGTAGGTGACTTCATTCGGATGCAACCTGTGGGTATCGGATCCGACCTCGGATCCGAGCCGGCAATTCAAAAGCTTAGGCTCCGAGCTCCTAGCTCCTCCCTCTTACCCATAACCCCTTGCCACGCCCTGACTGACCTCAGATTGAGTTTGCCTCAAATACTGACCACAGTATACTAAAAAAGCATAATTACTCGCTCTATAAAGGTCAGGGGATGGAGGATGGTTACATCGAATGAAGTCACCTACTCAGATGGAACGTTATGGTGAGTACATAACTTCTAAATCTGAAGTAGGAAGACTTCATTCGTCTGCAACCTGTGGGACAGAGTCCCTAGCTACCTGAATCTTGGGTGGCCATCATGGAAGGATGTTCGAGCACCGCTGAGCCAAAGGATGCTCTTCCTCTAGAAACAACATCCACCTTGTAATGAGAAATAAAAGTATGAGGCGAGGCCCAAGTAGCTGCAGATATCATCCAACGAAACACGGGACTTAAAGGCTGGCGAGAAACTGCCCTAGTAGAATGAGCCGTAACCCTCTTAGGAGCAGGTCTGCCTGAAGTGTCATATGCCTGCAATATGCAATTAGCAATCCATTTAGACAGAGTGACTTTAGACACTGCTTTACCCAGAGCAAATTTAGCAAAGGAAACGAACAGCTGATCTGATTTCCTGTGGCCAGCTGTCCTGTTAATATAAAAACGTAATTGTCTATGAACATCCAATGAATGCAATTTGTATTCCCCTTTGTTTGAATATTTGGGAAAAACAGGCAAATTGATAGACTGGTTAATATTGAATACAGAAGAACCCTTTAGAAGAAGAGATGGATTGATCCAAAGGCACACCCTATCGAGGAAGAAAGAAAGGTAAGGCGGTTTAACACAAAGAGCCTGAAGCTCAGACACCCTTCTGGCTGAAGTGATAGCTACCAGAAAGACAGTCTTCCAGGAAAGGAATTTTAAATCAGCAGAAGCTGCAGGCTCGAAGGGAGGAGCAGTAAGGGCCTGCAGGACTAAAGACAAATCCTGCTATGTACAACCTCCTTGACTGGAGGCCTTAATAAAAAAACTCCCTTGAGAAAAGATTTGCATAATTTCGCTGCCATAAGGGGAGCTGTGTCCTGTCCAATGTGATAATGCGATATAGCCAATTGTACTTTAATCGTGGATGAACTGGCCTTGATGAAAGAGGTCTGTTAGAAAGTCTAGCACCGCAGAGATAGGTGCTGAAAAGGATCCACCATTCTCTGCCCTGCCCATATAGAGAACCTCTTCCATTTACTCCGATAAACCTGTCTGGTAGAAGGTTTATGGGCAGCCACCAAAATTGCTTTGACCGGTGAAGAGATACCCAGAGTCCTAATTAAGGTTGGAATTGGAGCAGCCAAGCTGTCAACTTCAGGGTCCAGGTTGGGAACTGGCATTCCCAGAGGGTGAGAGATGAGATCCGAATTGGATCCAGAATCCATGGTGGATTGATTTTGTGAGACCATACGAAGGGGAACCAAGGTTGTCGAGGCCAGAATGGGGCAATGAGAATCATTCTGCTCCCCAAACTGTTGGCTTTCTGCAGAAACCTCTGCATCAGAGGAAGTGGAGGGTAGGCATAAAGGAGACCGGGAGGCCAAGCATGCACCAGAGCATCCTCGAACTCCTGGTGAAGTAGAGCGAAGAAATTGTCGCATTTGGCGTATGAGGGAGAAGCTAAAAGATCGCAACAGGGTTGCCCCCAAACGGCAAAAATCTTCTTCGCTACTTGAAGGTTTAGGGACCACTCGTGTGGAGAAAGGATGGTGCGACTGAGCTTGTCCGCAAGGATGTTGGACTTTCCGGAATGTGCGTTGCTATCAGAAAGCGCTTGGTGGAAATTGCCCATTCCCAAACTCTCATGGCCTCTCGACAAAGGGGATAAGACCTGGTTCCTCCCTGCTTGTTGATATACCAGACTACGGACATGTTGTCTGTCTGAATAATAGTCCCTGTAGGAAGAACGTGGTGAAGTGCTTGCAACGCTAGGAGCACCGCCCTCATTTCCAGGACATTTATATGCAATGATGTCTCTGTGGGATTCCACGTGCCTTGGACAATCTTTCCCGCAGAATGCCCCCCCCACCCGAGGCAAGAAGCGTCCGTGGTCACTGTGGCTCTGGGAAATGCAAGGCAAAAGGGTCTCCCTACCAGGGGCTCCGGAGAAAGAAGCCACCACAGAAGGGAGTCCCTGCACGCTCTGCTGACCGCAATCGGAGCGTTTAGAGACGAACAAAGAGGAGACCACTGAACTTGAAGGGTCCATTGAAGAACCCGCATGCATAGGCGAGCATGAAGTAGAAGCGGGATAGCTGCCGCCATAGAACCTAGGGCCCTCAGGACCGAAGCTGCAGTTGGTGACGGTTGAAGGATTGCTGTCACATGACACCTCAGGCTGACGATACGGTCCGGGGTGAGGAAGGCTCGCATTGATCTGGTGTCGAGTCTTCCTCCTATGAAATCTATAATTTGAGTTGGATTCAGGAAAGATTTCTCCCAGTTGATCGTTATGCCCAGCCTTGGTGCTAGTTGAAGGAAGTAATCCCTGGCTGAGCACAGAAGATGCCTTGATGATGCCGTCAGGAGCCAGTCGTCCAGGTACGGAAAGACCTGTAATCCCTGGAGCCTCAGGTGGGCCGCTACCACCGCTAACACCTTGGTAAACACCCTGGGGGCTGAGGTGAGACCAAAGGGGAGGACCCTGAACTGATAGTGACTGGCTCCCAGCCGAAGAAACCTCCTGGACCGTCTGTCCATCCGAATGTGGTAGTATGCATCCTTGAGGTCTATGGAACACATCCAGTCGTTCTCCCTCAATAGAGGGAGTATAGATTGCAGGGTGACCATCCGGAACTTTTGCTTGGTTACTGACAGGTTCAACAGGGAAAGGTCTAAAATTGGTCTTAAGTCCCCCGTCTTCTTTGGCACCAAAAAGAACCTGGAGTAAAACCCTAATCCGCTTTGATCTGGGGCGACGCCCTGGATGGCTCTTTTCCTAGCAGCTGCTCGAGAGCTGCCGCCTCCTGATCGGGTGGAACATCTGGGAGGCTAGATTTGGGAATCTTGATTAGGGGTATTGAATATCCTCTGGATATGAGTGAAGCACCCAACTGTCTGTTGTTATGGACTCCCAAGAAGTCAGGTGCATCGAAAACCGCCCCCCGACTGCCTCCAGAGACGGACAGCCGGGCAACCCTTCAGGGCTGCTGCGTGGGTCTCTCAGAGAAAGGTTCTCTGGACCCAAAATTGCCAGGAGCCCCCCTGCCTCTGGCACGACCTCCCGTCCTCCTCTGCCACGGAAGGACTGGTTATCCTGAGCAGGTTGGGACTGCTGCGACTTCGGAACCACATCTTCTTCTGTCCCTTTTGGTTCTTAGAGAAGGACCTCTGGGGAGCTGAGAAGCGGACTCCGACGGCAGACAGCGTCTTCCCGTCCTTTTCGCTCTGGACAAGTGTCTCGCGAACAGTCTTGCCAAATAAGGCAGAACCATCAAAGGGTGAATTCGCGAAGGTCGCCTTAAAGGGCTCAGCAAAATCACAATGGCGGAGCCAGGCCTGTCGCCTCATGACAAGGCCTGCTCCGCTAGCTCTAGCGGCTCCCTCAGTAGCATGAGACAGCAGCCGCATAGATGTATTGGATACAGACCTGAGAGTGGCCATTCGGGTGGAATAAACCTGCTTATCCTCACTCGAGATGGACTCCGGGGGAGATGCAGCGTACTCTTTAATCAGATCTCGCTGCATCCTAATGACATGCGCCATGTAGTTCAGCGCTCTCAAGGAGAAGGTCACTGAACTAAACACTCGCTTCCCAATTCGATCCATCGAACGGGACTCCTTGCCCGGAGGATGGACGGAGGGACTCTCCTGGGCCAATTCCCTCTTCGTGGCTGCAGCCATCATCATGGCATCTACTGGGGGACCCTTACTCCAGTGGGTGCGGTCTGATGGAGGAGAAAGAATGCGATCCGGGCGTTTTGGGATAGGCTCAATGGTGTCCGGATCCTTCCACGCCCTGATAGATATAAGATCTACCAGGGGGTCAGCAGGAGGACACCCAAGAGGTAGAAGGGCCCCTCGAATGCCTCCAAGAACACAGACTCGTCCGAAGAAGCCTTGGGGCAGACCACCCCTGATCCTTAACATCTCCATGATGTCTCCAAATGAGACGTCCTCAGGGGTGACCTAGGGAGCCTTCTCCTTCATCCAAGTCCGTGTCTTCAGTGACGGACTCAGGGGAGTCCATGTGCCTCCTCTTGCACTTGCGCCGAGGTACATCATCGGGGCTGTCCGAGGAGTACTCTTCAGCAGATGGATGTTCCAAGGGAACCACTTGGGACATCGAGGCGGGCTGTCCCTGGGACCGGCTGGTGGGGGCCTGGCCCAACTGCAATGGAGTGCGGATGGAGCCGTGGCAGGGACCGGGGTCCGGATGTCCTCGACAGTGCCCTTTCCATAACGTTGAAAGCCGAGGGGAGCCAGCTTCTCTAAGCCCGAGCCGACCCCCACTCGGATCCGGCGTGCGGATCGGAGTCGGAGCCGAAACCGTCGGATCCGAGACCAGTGTGCTCCGACCTGGACGGAGCCGAAGACACCAGCTCCCTCGGATCCGAGGCTCGGCCTCGGCTCGAGAGGTCGGGTCCGAAGCACTCAAGGGATGGGACGGATCCGAGGTGCGCCGACCAATCGGATCCGACCCACCCCCGGATCCAAATCTGCACGGCGCCGAAGCTCCGAACCCGTGGTATGGGTCGGAGAAGGAGCTACGGGGCGGGGGGCCTCCCGGTTGGGGGCTAGGAGCACTCCCATTTGCATTTGGGCCTGGATAAATTTCCTCATCATCCGGTCCATATCAGCTTCATCGAAAAGTCGATCTGGAGGAGGCCACGGCGGACCTAGAGAACCGTCTCGGTGACCTCCTGGAAGGGCTAGCCTCCTCCTCCTCGGGTCCAGGAGAGAACCGGGAGTGGAGCCGAGGAGGAGGAAAGCTAGAAGGCACAGGGAAGCCCGCAGATGGAGGAGCCGAGCTGGAAGCCGGCTCTCCTCTTGTGGTGCTTCTCCCTGTGCCTCTCCTTCTGTCTCTCCCTACTAGAATCCTTCCTCCGGCATTTTAAGGGAGGTTGAGTCCCAGCCGGAGGGAGAACTGACAGCAACAAGTTGCTGACTGGAGGGCAGAGGCGAAGCAGTATCTGGGGGTAAAAGACCCGCCAGCACTAACCGACCTCCGTTCCTTAAAGCCGGGGTTGAACCCTGCACAAATGGTACAACCAGAAGACAGGTGTTCAACCCCCAGGAGTGTGGCCATCTGCTGGGGACAGCTTATGGCCACACTTATTCGAAAAGACAGCCTTAGGGGCTTCAGACATGACACCTAAGGCCTAAACACACACAGACACACACAAAACTACGAAAAACCCGAGAAATTTAACTAAAGAGGAGGAAAGCCTTAACCACACACAACACTAACTATTTTTTAAACAAAAACTCAGAATTTCAACAATTTTCCTGTCAGAAAAACCACTTATCTGAAAAACCACGCCAGGAGCTCAAGAATTCCGTTGCTTCTTGAAAAGCGGCAAACGAAATCTGGGCAGTCAGGGCGTGGCAAGGGGTTATGGGTAAGAGGGAGGAGCTAGGAGCTCGGAGCCTAAGCTTTTGAATTGCCGGCTCGGATCCGAGGTCGGATCCGATACCCACAGGTTGCAGACGAATGAAGTCTTCCTACTTCAGATCTATACATTTCTTGGCATTAAGCTTGAGCCCATGGCTCTGGCACCAAGCATCTGTTTCCATAAGGCCCTTTTGTACAATATCCACATCATCTGAGGATTCAATAATGGCTCCCAGTTTGTAGTCATTTGCAAACTTTGTTAGCCAGAGTCCCTTAGTATTGGCCTATACTTCAGAGAAGTAGATGCCAAACAAGAGTGGTCTGAGGACTGAACCTTGAGGTACTCCACTTGTCACTTGTCTGGAGCTGGATTTGGATTCGGCTACTTTTACAGTCTGGGATCTGTCAGTAACCCAGTTGGCAACCCATCGAGTGACGTAGGGATTTATGCCCAGCTTAGTAAGTTTATCTATGGTTCCCGCGTGGGGGATGGTGTTGAAGGCCTTGGTGAGGTCCAGATAGGTTGTGTGGACCACCTTACCCTTGTCCACAGCTCCGGAGACTGATTCAAAGAAATCAATCAGGTTCAGGAGACAAGATCGGCCCTTCACAAACCCAAACTGGGTGGTGTCCAGTGTTTGAAGGTTGCCAATGTCTTAGTTTATAAGTTCCATGATAATGCGTTCCACTCCCTTGCAGATCAGGCTCATCAGACTGATGGGACAGTAGTTCCCGGGATCCAAGGTGGATCCCCCCTTGTGGAGTGGGATAACTGTAGCTGTGCGCCACTCAGTGGGCACGAAGCCTGAGATGAGGCTATGATTAAATATGACAGTTAGGTGAGGTGCCAGTTCATTTTGTAGTTCATGTAGTACACAGCCCGGGATGTCATCTGGTCCCATGGATGCTGTATTCTTAGCTTTGGAGAGTGCGATTTCTGCCTGTGTGGCCGTGATTACCGGAATTTGGCAATCTTTTGGTATTGAGATCGGCCCTTTAGGGGGCGAGAGGGGGTGAAGTTGGCACTAAATCGATCTGCCAGGATATTGGCAATATCCTTGGGTTCAGTATATTTAATGCCATTCTGTTGTAGCTCAGAGCAGATCAGAGCATTGCCATTTAGATGCTTGACATAACTATAGAATGCCTTGTGGTTGTCTTTGAAATCTTTGTCAATTTTATTTTCGTTAACTAGCTTTGGACGATTTTATGAGGGATCTCAGCTTCTTACTGAGACTGGTAAGGGAGTTTTTTGCATCCTGAGATTTCCTCTTTTCTGCAACAATTTCTTCCTTCTGTTGTATAGTTTGTTTATGGCAGGGGACCACCAGATTGGCTTCCTTTTTTTGGAGGAGAGCGTCTTGGTTCTACTTGGGATGGCACGATTCATGTGCTCGTACAGTGCCTTAGTGTAGGATTCAGCAGTCGAACTTTCAGCTCCCATCTGTATGGGTGCCATGAAGTTTGTCACTTCTGACTAAAGTAGCATGAAGTTGGCTTTGGAGAAGTTTTTTTATAGAGGTTTCCTTACTGAGGTGGTGGGGGCGGGATGTGGATGTCAAGGGTGATTTGCTTATGGTCAGACCTGACCAATGAGTGGGTGACCACTGGTGTGGAGCGTCTATCTCCCATGTTGGTAATGACCAGGTCTAAGATATTGGAACCCCTGGTGGGACAATGGATTAGTTGATGATCCAGGGCACTGGAATTTATGAATTCCAAGAACTGTTGGGAAAGGGTGTTGGTAGCCGAGAAGTTTTCCCACTTAATGGCAGGGTAGTTGAAATCACCCAGTATTAGGGGGTTTGGTTGTATCTTAATATTTTCCAGTATGTTTAGGAAGGTGTAGTGAGAATCTTGGGGCATGGTGGGGGATCTGTAGCAAGCTACAATTTGGACTGCAGTCTTACCTAGTGTTAGTTGCACCTGGAGAATTTCAGATGCATTGAGTTGGGCAACTAGCCTGGAGGTGTGAATATCCTTGGTGAATATGGACACGCCTCCACCTTTAGTGTTTCGGTCTTGGTTTGGTGGCCAAAAAAAGTGGTAAGAATTGTAGCCTGGTATTGCAGGGGTGCTCTCTGGAGTCTTGAACCACGTCTCAAATTACTGCACAGATATCGATGTTCTCCATTTTTAGGAATGCCTCGAGAGAATGCATTTTGAGGTTTAGATTTATAGCATTGAGTAGCATTACCTCCAGATTTTGCATGCTTGTATCTGTTACGGTGGTGGTTTTGTCCTTTGAACCTTGCCTAAAAAAGGCACTATAGGGGTGGCAAGAGCTTTAGCCAGTAACCCAAATCCCAGCGGTGACAGGTGCAGACCATCACTGGCAAAGCATCGTGATTTGTCGATCATGTCGTCCCAGGCAGACAGATACTGGATCCCCTTTGCATGACACCAGAAACTTAGCCAATTGCTGAAGTCAATCATTTTTTCCTTATACTGTGGTATCATTCTGGGCGAAGGCAGGATGCTAATCAGGGCTAGGGCCACACTTGCCTGGGCCACATGATCCATGAGCTCTTCCATGTCTCTTTTTATGCAGTCCAGGGAGGTACATCTCAAGTCATTCACTCCAACAATGACAGAGTCGTATTTGTACTTGTTGTGGAGTGACTTGAGTGCATGCGTATGTGGCAGATCCTGGCACCAGAAAGGCAGCTGACTGTAATTTTCTCCTTGCTCAGCCTGGTGAGTGGGACATCAGTGTGCCTGACTACAGAGTCACCTATGACTAAAGTGTTGGGTACATTGTCTTGCCTTAGGGGCTGTTGTTGGGTGGCACACTGGTGTTGTGAGCTATGTGTCACTTTGGCTGTGAGCAGTGTTTTACATTTCAGCTTCAGAGGTCCTTGTTGCTTGGGCAGGTTAATGTTAAGGGCCTCCGCATATGTGAGTTTAGTGCTGCTATGTGTGGGTGTTGATGGTGTGGGTTTTGAAGGGCTATGTGTTGCTTGAGGTGTAGTGCAGGTGTTAACCTTCTCCTCTTAACTGTCTAGCACAATCTTGGCTGGAGAGAGCTTTGCTTCCAGTTTGGCTAAGTAAGTGCATCTTTCACAGGTTGTAGTGTTGGGTGGTAGGAGGACAGGACTGACTGTGTACATGAGGCAATTGCTGCATTGCCCCAGTATGCCCAGATTCACCAGGTGGACAGGAGAAATCACCGGAAGCTGACCCTTGGACATGCCTGTTTAGGTGCTTTTTTTTGTAAAGTACAAGAGCCGTTTTCCCTTACCTTTGCAAGGTACTTGGCAATTATAGGCTGTTTGGTGCCTACGATTAATTTCTCCTTATTAACAAGGAGATTTGACTGCTTGTATCAGTTTAAGGCTTCCTAGTGCTTTCCAGCAGGTTCTAGAGAAAGTGCTAGTCACAGGGGTTCAGATTTTATTGCTACTACTGAGAAACCAGCTAGTTCTAAGAGAAAATTTGAAGAGCAGACTTTCTGGCAGCTGAATAGTTTAACCATAGCCCTGCTGTGCTGCACGATGAGAAAAATGCACACACACATGCGTTTGTAAGCCAGAAAGTTGAAAGGGATAGAAATCAGCCCAAAATGGCTAATAAAATCACAAATTTCAGAGCTGGAAACCACTCCTCTAGTGTTAGATAGGCAGTATAATGCTCACCACTCCCACTGGTAAGCAGCAGGACTTCCCTCTACCACAGTAAGGTCTGGATAGCTCTGAATACAGAAAATAAAGTTCTGAAACCAGCAAAGCCTGGGATCTGGACTACACTAGCTATTAAAGGTGGGAAACGAACAAACAAAATAGTATTTTTTGGGTTATTTTTTTTTTTTTTTGGTTAAAACAGGCTAAAAATGCAATAATACAGTAAATAAACACAGAAAAGGCTAACGCACTTGAGTGTGTAGCCTAAAACAGTAAATGCAATTAAAACTTTACAAAATTAGCAATTTAAAACTTTTTGAATGAAGCAAGGCAAGTACACAACTAAAAAACTATTTAAGAGGCAGTAATACAGTAGAATAAGCAGCTAATCTACATATACAGAAAAGTCTCTATATACAGAAAAGCAGCTAAAACAGACTAAAACAATTCAGATGCAGTGCAACCTAGAGCACTTGAGTTGTAGCAATATTAAGGCAAATACAGTTTTAATAAATGCACTAAAATATACTCTATAGTTCCAAAATGTTTGAGAAGCACAGTCAGAACACAAGGAGATTCAGGCAATTTTTTTTTGTAAGAAAGGGAGAAATGAGGAACAGAAGGAAAGAAACTAAGTGGTTGGCCTTCTCAGATGTTCTCTCTGTATTAGGTAGAATGAGCTAATGACACTAGAGTAGGAGGAGTGTCCCAGATCAAATTTACAGTAGGGGCGGGCAACTACAAAGCCACCAAGTATGGGAACAATACTAAAGCTAGTAGCCTACACTCTTAGACAGTAAACACTGCAGAAATGTTTATTACAGCAGAAAGCCACAAAATTAAAAATTTTAAACAGATAAAGGAGCAAGGAGACTCTACAGAATGCTTTTAACTGCAAACAAATCAGTTATATGATATATTCCTTGGCAGGAAATCAGAACAAACAAATAGGTGCTTAACAAGTACAGAAAATACTAATAAAATACAGTAAAAAGTGTGCAGCAGGCAGTAAAAATTGCTATATATAAATTGCTAGAAGCAATAACCAGTATAAATAAGCCAAAAAACAGGATACTTATTGTTATATATCTCAGATCAGAGTTGCAGTTTATGCCCCTCCTCCACTCGGCTCAGTGTCTCCAGGGCCATTAGCTTAGTACACACCTATGAACCTATGTCCTGGCCAGCTACAGGTTACCCTCTATGACCCACAAAGCTCACAACTCTACTAGACCTACTAATGGCACTCAACATCCAACTAAATACCTTATTCATTGGAGAATTAAACTACCCCTCAATAGACTGGGAAACATACACTGCCTCTAACTCACAGGTTGAACGTTTCCTAGATTTTATCAGACCGGATCTATGTTTAACCATCGAATAACATTTCCATCGAATGGCTAAACAATGAACTCTAACCATCAAACATTCATTCAACCAATCCTGGGCACTAAAGACCCATCAGTCAGACAAGTCTGATATGCACAGCCATAGAATAAATTATTATGGAAATGCTCAACAAGGACACTGCCAACTTACAGACACTGGACACATCCCAGTTTGGCTTTGCTAAGGGAAGGTCTTGCAAATTCAACCTGGTTGACTTCTTCAAGAGGGTCACCAAGGCTGAGAGGAAGAGAAAATGGTGCATACTACCTACCTTAACAGGCCATGGTGTTCGATACATTACCCCACTCAGGTACTGTTGACAAAATCTCAGAACTAGGCAAAAATCCCTGCAAAACTCAGTGGATTTCTGGCTGGCTCACAGATAGAACACAAGAAGTCAGGACTGGTGAGACCATCACTGCCAACAGGATTGCAGTCGCCAGTAGAGTACCAAGGACTCTGTGTTGGGGCCACTCCTGTTTGGCATCTACTTCTCGTAAGTAAAGGCTAATGTCAAAGGTCTCTGGCTCACTAAGTTCGCAGATGACTGTAAAACTGTTAGCTATCACAGATTCCACTCATGACAGCAACATCTTACCAAAGTGTCTAACACAAACAAATGACTGGTGCCAAAGCTATAGATTAAAACTCAAACCAAAGAAATACATTATAGTGCCCTTTGGAAAATCGTCCTCCCAAACTAATTACACCATTGATACAACAATCCTTAAGAGCTGACCTGATAATTAGGGATCTGGGAACATATGTAGACAGTAAGCTGGCCTTCAACCAACACACAGCCAAGACAGTAAGAAAATCGTTCTATGTCGCCCAACTAATGAGCAAGGGTATGGTGCCACTCTATTCAGCCCTTATCCGATCCATCAGTGAGTACAATGTCCCCTTTGGCACATACCTAGACACTTGCAACAGCTGGAACGCCCTCAGAGGTTCCTCACCAAGAGAATCCAAGGTATTAATACCCTCTCCTACAAATATCAGTGAAGAGGAAAAAGTAAATAATCAAGGGAAAAGTCTTCTAATGAGAGCTTACAAGTAAAGAGGAAAAAGTCGATAGGCAATAACCTGAAAAATACAACCAGTGGCAATACAAGGACAGCTCTCTGCATTTAAAAAGCACTGTTAAGCACTACTTAAGAGTGTGTTTCAGTGTCATACTCCTATATTTATTAAGCAAAACAGAGGGCAGCCGGTGATGGATATAGCACTACTCCACACAGAGGCAGTAAATACAAGAAAAGATTAAGGCAAGATTTGGAAAACAGGATCTGCAGTATGAAGACAGGAAAGATGAAAGATAACTGGCTGTTAGGAAGAACAATGGTGACTAAAGTTAATGAAACACCCATTAGCCCAATTTTGACTCTTCACTTTACTATAAATGTCTTCTGATAATGCAAAATACTAACACATTATGTTGAGTTTTATGATCACATTACTGTTTAAACTTTTTTCCCCACTGTTCATTCTGTACTGCAATATGATTTTATACTCACTATTGTTAATTTACCTGCACTGTACCTTGGAGCTTTTCTTCCCAGTTCTCCACCAAAAGTGGCTATCAGCCAAGTCATGCTATTCTGGTTAACAAATGCAAATAAACAAACAACCCAAAAGAAACAAATCTTCACTGTATTTAAAAATAATTATCTCCTTGAAAGAGTACTTTTCAGTATATTATTACTTACACTTACATCACACAAGAGAGGACGCAGCAAGGATGAGTACTCACCCACAGGAAGGCAGAGGCAGAACATAATCATGCATTCTTCTGTGAGATAGCAAAAATGAGTCCAATCACCTACTCTAAAGGATAAACAGGATGTACTAGAGTGTTGGTGGTGAGAAGTGGCGAAGGGGTACAGGTGATTTAGAGGGGGCACAGGGGTATGTCGAAGTGGGAATGGATGTCTTTTGGAGGCCTGATAAATTGTGAAGGCAAATATTAAAATTACAGCAGATTGTGTAAGACTGATACAGGGTGCATGTCTGGAGGAAGTGAGACCACGTGTAGCAGAAGAGATGTGCAGGGTGAGGAAAGGGTGGACAACACTACTGGGATGAGGAAGGCAAAGATGGAGGAAAGTATGACTGGGTAAGGAGAGGGGTGGTAAAAATGGGGACAGGATATTTATTTATCTTTGCTCACAAATTAAGTTCTACCAGGTTAGCAGCTTCTTTTCAGGGAAACATGAAGTAGTATTTATACTACTAGGGGACATTTGGCCAGGGCATTGTGGAACTTCTCCTACTCATTACAGCAAATGTTCTGTTGCACACATCTTTCATTCCTAGTGCGGAGGTGGCTGGAAGGAGCTTTGTGTGCATGAGGTGTCATAGCGGAGAAAAGGAAAAAAAGTTTGTCTGGAGGCAGTAAAGGAGAATTAAGTAGATTTGGAAGCTGTTTTTCAAGAAAACCTGTTTGAATCCACTATTATGACAGATAATAAGGAAATGGATGTCCGAGAGGAAGTTCTTATTACAATCCTCCAGTTGGAAAGGTTGTGAGTTGATATATTAAAGACATGGTTTGTCAGGAAAAACTGGAGTCTGAAAAAGCAGTACTGTACACTGAAATCATTAGTAGGTTTGATCTGAGCAGAATATGAAGGCAGCAGAGGATAAAGAAAAAAAGAGAGCAAGATAGTGAGACTTTTGCAGAAGTAGCAATGCCAAAAGTAAAAACAAGTCCTCAGAAAGAGACAGTGGGCAAGAATTCAAAGTAAGTTTAACTTCTGGAAAGGTATGAGATTCAGAACAAAGTAATTTTACCACTAGAAATTACACCTCCAGATATAACATCATTTATTTTAATTGGAAAATAGACTTTCCGTGACATTATTTTTCCAACAGGAACTGGGTATGAAAAAGTTAATTAATGAATATGAAGAAAGAAGCAACGCATTTCCATGTAACAATTATAATAGCATAAAATAGAGAGAGAAAGAAAAAAAGGAAATATACAATTCAAAACAGACACTGCTAAAGAGATTTTAATACAATACTTAAAAGACACATGTCATTATAGGTTCATAGGTAGGTACTAGGCTATCGGCCCTTGGGCCCATACAAGCCTAGCCAAAAAAATGTACCCTGGCTTTCGCCACCCAAGAAAATTATTTTCCTGTGCCCCTGTCGAGCAGAGCCACAGAAGTGATCCCCGGCGTGAATTTCCCATTTCCCATCCAATCATCAAGATTTTTCTTGAAGAGTGCTAATGAGGAGCTCTGTTTGACATAGATAGGTAGCCTGTTCCAGAGTATGGGAAGTCTCTGGGACAGGAATCTATCCCTCCAGCATGTTCTGTTTATTGTGGTGACAAGGTTTAGGTCCCTAGAGCGTGTAGCTCGGAGGGATTGGGATTTCTTTAAGGGGAGCATGTCCAACAGCTCTGGGTTTGACATAGCTTTGTATGTTAGGCAGAGATCGCCCCCGAGTAGGCGATATGTGATGGAGTAAAGCTGTAGTTTTTTGAGTTGGTCTGCATAGGGCATCTGTTTGAGGCCAGTAATCCTCTATGTGAGGTATTTCTTTGGTCTTCCCAGTTGTTGTAGATGTCTTGTGAGGTACATACCAAAAGGAGTGTTGTACTCTATAATGGGTCTAATGAGTGATGAGTAGAGGGGAACAATGACCTCTTTTTTTCTGGATGAGAATCCTTTTGTGATAAGATGAGCCACGTAGAAGGATTTCCTGACCACTGTGGCAATGTGATTATCAAAGGAGAGACTACTGTCCACCTGTGTCCCAAGGTCTCATCACATTTTCGGCATTAAGTAGACTACCAGCTATGTGGTAGTTCATGGGTACAGAGTTTTTACCAAAGGGGATGACAATACACTTTTGGCATTGAGCTTCAGGCCATGGCTTTGACACCAGGTATCTGTCTCAGTGAGGCCCTTTTGTAGTTTGTCCACATCGTTAGGAGTTTTGATTATGGCTCCTAGTTTGCAGTCATCTGCAAACTTTGTTAGCCAAAGACCTTCTGTGTTGGCCTGCACTTCAGAGAAGTAGATACCAAACAGGAGAGGACCCAGGACTGAACCCTGTGGTACTCCACTTGTCACTGGTCTGATGTCGGATTTGGAATGCGCTACTTTCACAGTGTGGGTTCTGTCCGTGAGCCAGCTGGCAACCCATCTTGTGACATAGGGAGCTTATCTATAATTCCAGAGTGGGGGATGGTGTCGAAAGCCTTGGCGAGATCTAGATAAGCTGTGTGAACTATTTTTCCCTCATCTATGGCTTTGGTGACTGCTTCAAAGAAGTCAATCAGGTTTAGGAGACATGATCTGCCTTTTACAAATCCAAACTGGGTAGGGTCCAGAGTTTGGAGATTACCAATGTCTTTGTTTATGAGTTCCACGATGATACGTTCCATGGCCTTGCAGGTCAGGCTAATGGGGTGGCAGTTCCCATTATGTCATTAATTTGGTACAAAATGTATGAGAACAGATAATTATGGACCAGTTTTTGTGATTGTTTCGTTATTCCAAGAATGGTAAATGAAAAGCTACAGCATGTACCAAACATTATTTTTGTTAATTGTTTAAAGGGTATTGTAAGGTATGATTTTTTTGTGAGTCAAATGAACATTTATTAGAAAAATGTGATAAGAAGACATGCAAGTTATGTGGGAGAAAGGACATGATAGTAAAGACTCAAAAGGGAATATTACAAATGCAAAAAGGTTGGACATGCATGGATGGATTGTAATGAAGAAAATATTAGCTGTGACGTACAAGAAAATGACCAAACTGAACAAGAAAATGACACAGAAATTGAAGATGAAGAAGTAGAGTGGGAAACATAAATAAAACAGTGGTTAAGAAGATTCCATGTATAGAAAAAGAGAAACAGGCATATGTTATAGAAAAGAGAAAGTAGTTAAGAAAGTTTTAGATGACATGCTGTTAAAGGAACAATTCTCCTGGTAAAAGAGTGAAAGACAGAAAAAGAAAAAATGAAATGGCTGATTATAAAGTTAATTTAAACTGTTTAATTAGTGATGTAAGAAGATTGTTGGTGTATTAGTGCTGTGAAAAAACGAAGCAGATTTTATAGTATTAGCAGATATTAGATTTTGACTAATAATAAAAGAAGTCAATCTGAGACATTCTGAGGGAGAAGTATGATTTGGAATTTATGGACAGAAGAATGTTCAGGGTTGCTGTTATTATGTAAGAGGGTTGGTGTAAAGGATATTAAATCATGTGATAGTAGTAGATATTCATATGAATGGAGGAGTTTTAAGAATCATTATGATTAATGCATATACAGATAGCCGAAAAAAAGAGAAGAATTATTTGAAAAAAGTAAACCTTATGTTATTGTGAATATGAATTTGATTTTGATGGGTGATTTCAACTGTAACTTGAGGAAAGAAGTGGGAAAAATGTTGGGGATATAAAAAAAGTGAAAAAAGTTATAAGTGTAGTAGAAATGAAGTTGGGCAAAAAGATATACAAGAAATAATACAAATACAGAAACTGATTATGTGATTTTTTTCAGAAACAATGAATGGATTGTAAAGAGGTATGATCAGTCTGTGCAATAATAAATATGAAATTAAAATGTATTACATTTAGGTAAAGGTGTTAAAACATTGAATAATATAGATATAAGGGTAATCTGAAATGAAAGCAAAAGTATTATGGGAAGAACATATAACAACAATGTTTATGTATACAAAGAGTTAAGATGGTGGATGGAGTATAAAAAGAAAGCTAAAAAATCTGAAAAAAGATTTTTAAGCAAAATGTAAAATTATGGGACATGGTGGAAAATGAAGATGAGAAATATTTAGAGACAGAGACAAAAATATATTAACAAAATAAGAACAAATATTACAGAATTGGTAAGAAAACAACAATATTTAACATGGGGCAGGAGAAGAGAGAAGGAGTTTCTCCGTTCTTAGGAAAGAAAATAAAAAGGCAAAATCTAATAACAGAACAAGTAAAGATGAAAGAATGCATTTAATGTTAAAAAACTGCAAGAGACTAAAAAAGAAGTAATTCATTTTTTAAGAAATAAATAAATGAGGAAAATAGAGAAAAACGGAATAAAGTGTGAATGTGAACATTTTTCAGAGGAAAAGAATGGAACATTAAAAAATGATGAATACGGAAGAGATGTGAATACTCTGAGAATGGCTAAAGAGAATGTGCCACTAAGTTTGGATAGCTTGGACTACACTTTTATACAAAAATGGGAGGGAATCAGAAAAAATGTTAAAATTAAAGAAAGTGAGTTTTGTGAGGGAGCTATGAGATTAATTTGGAAGAACGAAGGAAGAGAGTTTAAATAAGTGAGACCAATATCATTAATGCATACAGATTATACAATTTTTAATGAAAATAATAAAAATTAGGATAAACAGGATCTTAAAAAGAAAACAGAAAGAAGGAATGCATGGCATTAAATAAAGAAATGTGAATGAAATGTTAATGATAAAAGTAGATGCTATTAAGGAAGGGGGAAAAATAAGATTGGTAGGTACAGATGTTGAAAATGCATATGATAAAATTGTAAGACAGCAATTATGAGATAGTCTAGAAAATTATAATATTGAAAAAGTATAATTAGATAAATTAAGACAATATTTGAAAAGGGATGGCAAGTATTACAGTAAATGGATGTGCAAAAGAAAAAAATTAAAACAGAAAGAGGAGTTCAACAAGGACAGCTGTTAAGTAGTGTATTTGCCTCGTGTATGAATGCAGTGATAAATTTATTGAAAAGACGTATGAAAAAGGCTATATATAAATATAAGACTATACAAATACCGATAACGACAGCATATGCAAATGTTATTTTTACAACAGTGATAAAAGAGGTGAAATATGTTTAGAGTTTATAAGTTTGAAATAAACAAAGACAAAGGTGAAAGTTTTGAAGGAGTAGTTAAAAAGCAAGAATTTATTTTAATTGTGAGAAACTTGAGGTGTTAGAAATAAATTCCGTAAGTTATACAGATAAGAATAAAAAGACAGTATTAAACAAATATGAGAAACATGTAATGTATGGAGAGCATTTAATTTAAGTTTTAAGAAAAAGGTATACTTAATAGTTATGCTTTACAAAAATTGAGCTATTTGGATGAGTTATGGCATATCCTCAATGTTTGATAAACTAAATTTTGTAAATTATTTTAATTTTTTTTGTAGGGTTCTAAGTTGAACCCAGTTAAAAGACGGATGACAGACAATATAGAAGTACAAGGGAGATGAATTTACAGAATCTAATTGTATTTCTTGCATCCTCATGTCTTTATAAGATTCTGAGAGAGGGAAAGTGTGAACAAGAAAAAGCAATATTTAAATTAATAGAAAAAATATATAATGAATTGTGGTTAGAAAAGAAGAATAAAAAGAAAAAGTGGGAAATAAAGGAAAGAATGGAAAAACAAAATCTTAGATTGGATGACAGATATAAATGGAATACAGGAAAATAGAAATATATGAAAGCATAATGGTAGAGATTTTTTATATTTACTCCTGGAAAGAATTAAAACAGTAGATAAAAGAAGCTATTATAAAATGAAGGGAAATATTTAAAATGTGGAAAGAAGGACAAGATTTTATTGGAGGTTAATGTTCAAAAAATTACCAGGTAAAGAATAAATGAAATATAAAGCAACAGAAATAAAAACATGTATGGCATGCAGAGGAAAAGAAACTATGGAATATGCACTTTTGGGATATTGTTGGTTTAAAAAGTGTCAGGAACAAAGAACAGAATAGATGGAATTGGGTAGAAGAAAAAAAAAATAGAATCGGGAATATTTTATATGGCTGGTACAAAGAAGGAAGTATT
This sequence comes from Protopterus annectens, assembly GCF_019279795.1. NCBI lineage: Eukaryota > Metazoa > Chordata > Ceratodontiformes > Protopteridae > Protopterus > Protopterus annectens. The sequence continues at coordinate 1,266,847,865 of NC_056746.1, forward strand.
ACAACAACAGATGATTGTTTATCATATGGGGCAAGCAAGAACAACTGAATTGTTATTTAATATGAGTTGGAATACATTTGAAATATGTAAAAAGATAAAATGTTGGCTTTAGCAAAAAGAATTGCTGGAGTTAAAGAACCTATTGGATTGTTATTGTTGTTGTGTCTTTCGGCTTTTCCCGGTTAGGGGTCGCCACAGCGGAACTCTGGTCCGCTAATGATTGGCAGTAGATTTTTATGTGCCGAGTTGCCAGCTCTGACTCACAACCTTCAAAGAAGGTACGCCCATTCACACATGTCTCCACGCAGATGGAAGTTAAAAGGGAAATTTTGTATAAGAATGGTTCCTTCTGTTGAATAATATACATTTTTGTTAATCTTATGTATGTGAAATAAAGGACTCCTACTTTTTTCGACAGGTACAGTGGGATCTTTTATATCCACCTGAGTTACCACCAACTGAAGCAGAAGGGGTCTTGGATTAATGTCTCATCTAAAGGATAACACATTCATAAGTGCAAGACCTCCCTTATGCTACACTGCAGTATCAGCAATCAATCTACCTGGTGTGGGAATAGAACCCAAAGCCTTCTCCACCAAAGAGGAGTGTGCCGCCTGTTGCACTGACACACTCTAGATACAGTAAGCAGATGGAAAAGTTTAAAAGGGGGAACAGGCAAGAGGGGCTGAAAGTGAGCCTCAAAGCATGAGAAGTGCATTAGGGTGAAAAAGTAAAAGCAAGGAAGAAGCTGCAAACAGATATGAGGATCATGCAGAAGAAAAGAGGGTAAAGACTTGTGTAGCAGACAGGGAAAAGAGAAGTATGACAAAGGCATTAAATTAAATGCAAAGTGCAGCATTATCAGTTATGCTAAACAAATCCTGATAGCAGCTTATAATGCAGACATCACCCCAATCTAGAAGGACACAGTTGTCAAACATCTCAGTATCTTGACAGAGAACTTCCTATCCTTTGACCACAATATACAATGATCAGGAAATCCTTCTTTTTAGCTACTGGGGTCAAAAGAAGTTATTTTTCTACACTCAGGCCTGATCTGACCAATTATGCACTAAAATGCTATTTGTATTAAACATTTACATTTATCCGACACAACACATAGCTAGAAAGACCCCAGTCATTCACTGGACTAAAGGCACTCAGCTACTAAGTCAGACTTAAAACTTTTCCCCCACGCTCCTTTTCTTATAAATTCCTGTACAATGACTTATGTGTGTAGCATTCTGTGTTATTAAGGAGAAAGCCCTCCTCGATCACCTACAGCTCCTGAAAAGAAATTTCTACATCAATAATATACATCAACACAATCAGTCCTTTCACCATCTCCTGAAGAATCTTCCATTGCATATAAAACACACTGAAATCCTTGTTTCCTTTAATTCACACCTTTATAATTGGATGGGTACAAGGAAATTCATTTCAGGCCTGACTTGTTATGGCTTCATGAAGGCAAGACATTCCCTATAAGGTGCATGCTGGCAGGTTGATTATGGTCCATGGACTGATTCTGCCTTACAAACTTAATGAATTAACAAGGGGCAAGGGGGAAGCAGAACAAGAAGGAAGGTAACAAAGCAAAAAGGCTTAATCTGCAAAGAAATAAGATCACTGAGGCCCATGAATTAGCAGGAAAGTAGTTGTATGGAAAATGTGGTTAACAGCACTTAGAAACAAGGTTATCACAAAATGGATGAGTATCACTGTTCTGTTTCTAGATACCAACCAAGAAGCAGCATAAAGGACCAGGTAGCTCAAGATGTGCACCTCAGTAACCATCTGAGAAATATTACCATTGCCAAGAGCTATTAGTCAACAGAAGGAAAAAAGTCTGTGGGTAGAGGCATTGCCTCACAGAGATGACAAATGATGAAGCTGGCATGAAGTACACAAGGAGAATTTGGGGTCCTGTGATGAACAGGAACTAATCAATGTGATAGGCCCCATCTCAACACTTACAGGACTCCATCACTGAATAAGGGCTCAAAGCACACATTAAAATGTGGTTCATTTAAAATGAAGTGGAGCATGGGGCTAACAGCAAAGAGGAGCATAAAATGGGAAGAAAAGGGACACAATATAAAGGGAAACTAAGGATGGAGGTGCAGCAAAAGAAACAGTAGAGAGCAAGGCCTCAGAGTAACAACATAAGAGAGGGGTGAAAGTACTTGCTAAGCAGCACCAAACGCTTGGGAGGAAAATGTCTGTACCGCAAGCAGTTATGGTTAAATGGGGATGCAAATTCAGTGGGGATTACAAAGATGTTGGACAGTGAGAGGATGAAGTGGAGTACAATAACAGAAGGGTACAGGATATAAATAAGAGACAGGAAAATGTGGAACACTTATTGTTAAGGAATGGACGAACCGTAATGCAAATTAAGATGGGAGATTAAGGAGGATGGGAAGAGGGGATATACGGCAGTTAGAAAGGAAAAGCAAAAAACAGGAAATTGCCACATAGACACCATCCACAGAATACTCCCAGTTTGTATATGAGTACACAGCCACCATCTGTGAACACCTAAATGAGAAAACCTGGTTAATGGGCACCATCCAAAAGGGGAAAACTGGTATGTAGGTATAATCCACACAACACAACCCCCCCCCCAAATGGGCAAACTGGTACCCAGATCACACACACAGACCTCACTGCTACACATACACAAGTCACTGGCACTGCAAAGGCGGAAACTTCAGTATTTAAGAGTAACTTTGACCAATGGATGGGAAATCAGAAATTCACCCCAGATCTGGCTCCATATCACTGACAGATAGAGGCAGTCAGTAATATCCAAACTAATATATCCCCCACCCTCATACACACAACCTCTAGAAACTCCATGACTAACATAACCAGGTGGTCATTAGCCTAGTATATATCTATGAACTAGTAAACAGACACAATCCTCGACCTCTCAAGGGACTACTGGTGCACATTCATAATCAGCAAGTCTCCCAAAGGAAAACTGATACACAGATGCTATTCTAGGCTCTCAGGGAAATACTGGTGCACGGCCAACATCCATAGACCCCTCCACCAAACTGGAAGCACAGGAAAAAAGAAGGCAAGGGTTGAAGGAGAAAGGATAAAAGTTAAACAGCTTTATTCTGTTTAACGGCATGAGGGCGCTCACAGCAGTAAGGAATCCCAAGGCAGAAATCAAAACAAGAATAGAAACATTGCACGTTTTTCTAGATATGCACATAAAAGAAAAAAGCCAGGAAAAAAATGACTGAACTGATATGGAATGGAATGATGTCATGAGATGTTGTGGAAGTAGGATCATTGAATGGGTTCCTCTGCTCACTTACCAGGTATGGAAGGGAGGAGCCCATCTTTGAAGACTGATATGTAATAAAGTTGGTGGTGAGATAGAGAAATTAAAAAAAGGTGGTAAAAGCAATAAAGAGGTAAAAACACAATGCCAGAGGGAATCCTCACAGAACTCCAGTGGTATTTAGTGTTCTGGTTGAGCCAATTAAGGAATAGTTTGTGGGTCAGGAAGTCCATGATGACTACAGGCATCTGTGCTGTTACCCCTCTACAAGGTAAACATGAGGCTGTAGATGTGCTACATAAACTACATGACAGTTAGTGTTACCTCACTAGTTGTCCAAATAATGTAAAGGATTTTGAAGACTAAGATCCAAATGATGAAAAGGATTCCAAGTTCTAATGATCAAAAGAATTCCAAAATTATATTAACAGACTTACTTACAACAGATCAAAGTTCTGCATGAAAACTAATGAGGATTCACGGCCAAACTGATCCAATTCTATGAATGGATCACAAGCAAGGTGGACAGGGGTGTTGTAGCGGATGGGATTTACCTGCATTTCATTAAAACCTTTTGCTCTGTACCACACTAAATCCTGATTGGGGAAAGCTCTGTACCACCCTGGATCCTGACAGGGAAAACTTGGTGGAGTAGCAGTATTGTGACAAAGAATCTGCAAATGGACTATAAACTACCTGGCAGCAGGAAGCAGATGGAGGCAGTCAGGGTGGGGAGCACTGGGAAGAAAGTATATTTTGAGCAGGAAAGAGTGGAAAAATATCTGTGATCATGGCAGAGGAAAACAGAATGGAGCATTAGGAAGTACAGGAAGTACTGGGGTAGGCAAATAATATGGTCTGAAAGGTGTTGCCTAAGAAGGCAAGTTACATAGTCACAAGAGGGATCAAGCAAGTGGCATATTTGAAACAAGAGGACCTGTGTAGGCAGGTAACATTGTCATAGTTGGTGGCGCAGGTTTAATTCAACTGAATGCAAGATGGTGTTATGTGTGCAGAAAGAGACAGGAAGAGATGTAAAACAGGATCAATCGAACCTTAAAACAGTGTGCAGGAAAAGGAATGAGAGTGATGGTCACTGGGACAGCATGAAGCAGTAGCAATGAGACGCAGCAGCTGGAACTCATATCATGGCGTACTGTTCAGTGAAAGTGACAGAATCAAGGAAAGAGAGGTACTGAAGTCACGACTTCAAGCTCTTGTTACGATCCAGCTAGAGAACTGCTTAACATTTTAGAGGTCTTTTAAAGGAAAGGATGTCACAATGACAGAAGAGGTAGAGAGAAATGATCACTCCCCACTGGCCCTTGTTTTCAATAAAGGATTTCCCAATATTATTCTAGCATGTCCAAAGGTCAGTTGTCAATCTCCTCTCTGGTCCAGCTGGTGAATCTGGGAATCTTGAGGCAATGTTATAACTGCCTCATGTACACAGACAACCCTCCCCTCCTCCCACATAACACAAATACTTGCGAGAGATGCAGCTATTTAGCCAAACTGGAGGCTGAGCTCTCTCAACTCAGGACTGGCAAGACCAGACAGGAGGAGAAGGCAACTACACACACCACAAAACCAGCCTCACATAATGCTACCACTCCACTGAATCAAACACATAAACACACAAAGACATACTCGGAGGCTCTCAGTAAAAATTTACCTAAACAGCAGAGGCCTCCAAAGCAGACACCCAAACAACTGCTACCTCAAGACACCCCACAAGCAACACATAAACCACAAAAGCAGCGTGCAAAGCAGTCACAGGCCTTAAGGCCAAATACAACACCAAACATACTTGTCATAGGTGACTCCATAGTCAGACACACTGACGTCCCACTCACCAGGCTGAACAAGGAGAGGGTCACAGTAAGCTGCCTATCGGGCGCTAGAATCCACCACATAACACAAGCACTCGGGTCACTCCACGGCAAGTACAAATATGACACAGTCATTGTCCATGCTGGTGTGAACGACCTGAGACGTACCTCCCTGGACTACATGAAAAGAGACATAGAGGAGCTCTCTGATTATGTAGCCCAGGCAGGTATGACCCTAACCCTGAGCAGTATCCTTCCTTCACCAAGAATGATGCCACAATATAGAGACAATATGATCAGCTTTAACAACTGGCTTAATGTCTGGTGTCATTCAAAGGGGATCCAGTGTCTGTCTGCCTGGGATGACATGCTTGACAAGCCACGCTGCTTCAAGGGACGGCTTGCACCTGTCACCCTGGGATTCCGGATATTGGCTAAGGCTCTTGCCACCCCATAGTGCCTTTTTAGGCAAGGCTCAAATTCTAAACCTACCACCCTAGAAAACAAAAATGGGAAGAAACTGAGGGTAATGCTGCTCAATGCCAGAAGTCTAAATCTCAAAATGCACGCACTCGAGGCCCTTCTCAGTATGGAGAACATCGATGTCTGTGCTGTAACTGAAACCTGGTTCAAGGCTCCTGAGAGCACCCCGGCACTATTAGGTTTTACCTCATATCATGCGTTCCGGCCCCTAAACCCAGACCACACCACAAAAGGAGGGGGTGTATCCATATTCATAAAGGATACCCACACCTCCAGGTTGGTGGCAACGCACGCTCGGAAACCATCCAGGTGCAACTAACCATAGGCAAAACTGCTCTACAAATTGTAGCATGCTACAGGCCACCCTCTCAAACTCAGGAACCCCACACAGCCTTCCTGAAGACACTGGAGGGTATAAATGTATCTCCAAACACCATCATATTGGGTGACTTCAACTCCCCGAATATAGACTGGGAACATTACTCAAGCCCTAACTTTCTAGCCCAACGGTTCCTGGAGTTCATAAATTCAAATGCCATGGAACAGCTAGTCACTGTTCCCACGAGAGGAGAAAATATACTAGATCTCATTGTCACAAACATGGGGACAAAATGCTCCACACCGAAGTATATCCCTCATTGGTGAGATCTGATCATAAACTAATCTCACTGGAAATCCACATCCCGCCCCCACCCCAAACAAAAAAGACCATAGTGAAGAACTTCTCTAAAGCAAACTTCACACTACTCAAGACTGGTGTGGTATCCTTCAAGGCCCCTGAGCCAGTGGAAACCACAACCCAAGCTGCGGAAGCCCTTACAAATGCCTTCTATGAACACCTCCAGGACTGCATGGATCAGGCAATCCCAAATAAAACCAAGACTCTTTCCACAAAGGGCAAACGTCCTGTCTGGTGGACCCCAGCCATTAACAAACTTTACAATAAGAGGAGAAAGCTATTACATGATAGAACAAAATCCATAAAAGGGAAGTCACCCCTGATCATTATTAGTAAAAAAATACGAGCACTCATAAAATCAACTAAGACCAATTTTGAGAGAAAAATTGCCATGGATTCAAAGGACAATCATAAGGCCTTTTTCAGCTATGTTAGGAACCTGGGTGGAAACTCCCAGATATGCTCAGAATTAGTCCAAAATGATACAAAAATCACTGAACCCACAGACATTGCCAACATACTGGCAGACAGGTTCAGTGCAAACTTCACCCCCCTCTCCCCCCTAAAGGAGAGATAACTATCCCAGCCGAGTGTAGCCTCCCGGACATCTCAAATGCACAGGTGAAAGCTGCTCTCTCTAAAGCTAAAAACACAGCATCAATGGGACCGGATGGTGTCCCCGGCTGTGTGCTACACCAGCTAAATGAGGAATTAAACCCGCACATAAGGCAGCTGTTTAATCTCAGTCTTACCACAGGATACGTGCCCAAGGAGTGGCGTACGGCAACTGTGGTCCCACTCCACAAAGGCGGCGCCTCTACGGACCCTGGTAATTACCGCCCCATAAGCTTAACAAGTCTAGTCTGCAAAGCTATGGAGAGGATCATAATGGAGCTCATAAGCAAAGATATAGGGGACTTGCAGACATTGGACCCGACCCAGTTTGGCTTTGTCAAGGGAAGATCATGCCTTTTGAACTTGGTCGACTTCTTCGAAACAGTCACCAAGGCCATTGATGAGGGAAAGGCAGTCCATACAGTCTACCTTGACCTTGCAAAGGCTTTCGACACAATACCCCACTCGGGTATTGTAGAAAAACTTACCAGCTTAAATGTAAACCCATATGACACAAGATGGGTTGCAAACTGGCTTAAGGACAGAACCCACAGGGTTAGAGTTGCTGGCGCTGTGTCAGACTCCAAGCCGGTCACAAGTGGTGTCCCACAGGGCTCGGTCCTTGGCCCCTATTGTTTGGCATCTACTTCTCAGAAGTACAGGCCAACATGGGAGGACTTTGGCTGACAAAGTTTGCAGACGACTGCAAACTGGGCGCCATAGTGGAAAGTGCATCGGACACGGATATCCTTCAGAAGGGACTCACGGAAACAGATAGCTGGTGCCAGAGCCATGGCCTGAAGTTAAACGCCAAAAAATGTATAGTCATACCCTTCGGGAAAAACAAGGTAACCCCAAGCTACCATATAGGTGGCAATCCACTAAGCACAGAAGAGGTTATCAGGGACCTGGGGACCCAGGTTGACAGTGGCCTTTCTTTTGACACTCACGTTGCTAAAGTGGTTAGAAAGACCTTCTACAATGCCCACCTGATCATGAAGGGATTCACATCCAGATCTAGTGAGGTCATTGTTCCCCTGTACTCTTCACTTATCAGACCAATGATCGAGTACAATGCCCCATTCGGGATGTATCTCACCCGACATCTGCAGCAATTGGAGAGACCCCAAAAGTTCCTCACCAAAAGGATAAAGGGACTCCAAAATCTGTCATATGCTGCCAGATTGAAGAAACTCCAGCTCTATTCAGTCGCATACCGTCTGCTCAGAGGTGACATGTGCCTGACATACAAGGCCATGTCCAACCCGGAATTAATGGACATGCTCCACCTCAAAAAATCCAAATCCACCAAAACCACTAGAGCAGGCGACTTAAACCTTAGCACGGATATAAATAGGACGTGCTGGAGGGATAGATTTATCACTCAGAGACTCCCTATGCTGTGGAATAAAATCCCGGTCCATGTGAGGCAGAGCACCTCGCTGACTCTGTTCAAGAGAAATCTAGACCTGTGGATGGGAGATCGTAGGTTTACCCTGGGAATCATCTCTGTGTCACTGCTGGACAGAGGCACAACAAACTAATGGGCACAGTATTTTTTCATATAAGGGGTGGCGTAAGCCACAAAAATTTGGGCTAGGCTTATAAATGCCTTAGGGCAGATAGCCTAGTATAAACCTATGAACCTATGAGCAGAAGGGGACAAAAGGGGCAGCAGACAAACACAGATTCAGCAGCCAGGAACAATATTTCAAAAGAGGGGACATGCTCAAAATGGCCAACAAAGAGTATGAAATAGATGAACTTTAAAGGAAGGACAGAGAATGGACTGCAATTAAAAAGGTCACAAAGTTACTCTGAACATAAGGAAGTTTTTTTTTTTTTTTTTTTAATGAAAAGGGTGGTACACACATAAAATGCATTACTAGAATGGACTGTGAGGACTAAGACCATGAAAAGAATTTAAAGAGTTCCCCAAAGCCATTAGGATGTACAGCAATGATATTCCTACCAAATGCTCATTGGTGTGCATGCTTTATGTGAGAATGTGTGCATCTTGCAACATACTGATCCCCCTTCTAGGCTCAGATTTTCTGACTAGTACCACTGAGGGCTGGGGTATGCACCAGCATCCATGAGACTCGGAAACAGAAAAAGTGAGCAAGTGAAGAATGACTAAAACAGATAAAACGCAGGGGAAGGAAAGGCAAAGCAGATAAGAACTAGCTGTAAAGACAGATCTGGTTTACTGTTAGTATGTTATGCTATGTATAGTGATGCACCTCTGCCTGTGATAAGAACTAGCTGTAAAGACAGATCTGATTTACCGTTAGTATATTCTATGTATAGTGATGCACCTCTGCCTGTGTCACAGAATAATAATAATAAACTGCCTAATTATCACACAGTGATAACCATCTTATTTCTTATGTTTTAATGAAAATGTCTTCACTGCAGTCATTTTACTCACTGCCGCTGTAGCACAGAAGACTTTATTACACTTCCTGAAAGCAAGGAGGCAGATACCCTAACTAGTTTGCCCGTTTAATGCATTTAACACTCTTCTGACCTTTATCCACCTGCCCTGTGCCACCAACCACTTTGGTAGTCCATTCCACAAGCCTGCAGCTCCACTCTGTGTAGCAGTACTTCTGTTGATCTGGGGAGTAGTTGGTAAATACAGTGTGCTGTCTGTGCTCCTTCCCTCCTATTTCCTGTTCAGGACAACTTCTTCATATCTCCCACACATGATTCTGTGCACCAGTATCATGTACCTGCTGTATCCTTTGTCCATTAATAACAAGTACTCCAGCCCCTTTAGTCTGTAACCATATACCCCCTCTTCAGTCCATGCAGCCTTCTGGTGTTTTTCCTCTGGACTCCTTGTAGCAGCAGACTGTTGTCCCTCTGCTGGAGTGACCTAGACAGAGCTCAGTGGAGTAGAAGCATTACCTCTTTTGCACTATATCATCTATTCCCCTGGGGATATACCTATTGACACGTCTCTCTCAGTCTGACATCCATGAATCAGTCCAGGTGCCAGGTGTGCTCAACATTCCTATACCCTCTCCCACTTTACTATCAGTCCCACGTCTCCCAGATAACACTTTACACCTGAGTTGTTGTGGTCCAAGGGAAGTACTTTCCTTTTGTCATATTCATATTTCAAATGTCACCTTTCTGCACAGGTGGGCAGCCTTTCCAAATCCTTCTTAAACTCTTTTCCCTCCTCCGCTGTTACAGTCTCCTTGGTAACATTCACCAGCATAGTTTTAAACTGAAGGCCTTCCTGAAGTAAAAGTAAATCACATCTACCTGTTGTCAAGGTGATGCATTTTCCAGTTACGACACGACCAGGTTCAGCTGATGCCTCCTAGTCATTATAAAACACGTTGATTAATTTTCCTCTAAGGAATCAACAACCTTTCCATCAGGATTCTCTCCAGGACTTGCCTGCTACTGCTGTTAGGCTAACAAGCCTGTAGCTCCTGAAAATAATGAAAGCATCCTGATCTTTCTTGAAATATAATCATCTTCCCTAATAATACCTTTTCAGATTTGGTGTGGAATCGAGAAGGCTCCAAATGTTTGCATAAACAATTTAATATGGTGTAACACTGATTTACACATCATATAGGTTCAAAGACTGGCTATTTAGCAGTAACCTGTTCTACATGATGTTATAACAGTGCACTGACCACAAAGGCAAATGCATCCAGTAAATATGTGAATAGCAGTCTGTACAAAACTGCAGCATCACATTGTGGTGCTATAAAGCAAGTCATCATTTCAGCCATCTTGTCTGTAGGTGATGTTTTTTGCTAAAACAACTTCTGATGTTTGCAGATAATTATATTCTCTTGGCCTCAAGATACTGATATGCAGTGCCCATACGAGCAGTTCACAGTTGTGTATGAAATGGCTGGTATGACAAAAGATTTTCTAAACCAAAGGTCATGATTCTCTACTGGAAAAGAGTGGATTGCTATCTGCAGGACAGGTTAAAACAGCTACCTCAAAAGGAGTTCAAGTATTTTAAGGTCCTGTTAATCCATAGGGGTAAACTGAATCTGGATACTAACCAGCACATAGGTAAAGTAGCATCAGTAATGCATGCATTGTACCAGACCAAGGCAGTGAGTGGAGAGACAAGTTCTAGGACGAAGCTCTCAGTTTACTGGTCCTTGTCCCAATCCCCTCCAGTGGCCATGATCTTTACACACTTATGAATAGGTGAGATCATGGATATAAAAGGTGAAAATAGCATTTCTTCACTGGGCTGCTGAATGAAGACTTGTCTGTGAACCTGTGAACCTTTTAAAGTACAACTACTACTCAACGGGTCTGACAGCTGCAAGTTGTGGTGATATGGGCAGATTGTACGGATGCCAACTGGATACCTCACATGGCAGTTCTGCCAGGCACTGTCCATCAAGACCAAGCCCCGGGGAAGACCCAGGAGAGGCTGGACAGATTACTTGAGGAGGAACTGGAGTTTGTCTACTGTACCCTGCTCTACTTGTTAGCATTATGATCCTGAACATGCTAAGCACTTTAGAAAAGGAATGACTTGGTGTCTGTAGCTGTCAAAGGATGCCTGCATCACTGTATGCCTCATATGAGTAACAACAAACAGATGGTACTCGCCTAAGTATTTACTGCATTTATATATATTTTTTTACATGCCAATAAGATTGTAATTGGAAGCTGTAAATAACACAGCATTACATCTCAAAACATTTTTCCTACAAAATATCCGTTAATCTCTTCTTTCTTCATAATAGTGTCTATCAGTGAGCCAGCTGGCAATCCAACATGATGCAGTCTGTCAGTGATGTAAGAAAGAGTGGGGTATAGTATCAGAATCCTTAGGTAAAGGGAGACAACTGCTGTTTTGACTCTTTATAAAAAAATCAACTAAGTTATTGTCATTGTCCATGTTGGTGTGAATGATGTGAGACGTACCTCCCTGGACTACATAAAAAGAGACATGGATGAGCTCTCTGATCATGTAGCCCAGGCTGGTATGACCCTGACCCTGAGTAGTATCATGCCCTCACCAAGAATGATGCCATAGTATAAAGAAAAAATGATCAATTTCAACAATTGGCTAAGTTTCTGGTGTCATTCAAAGGGGATCCAGTATCTGTCCACCTGGGATAACATGCTCGACAAGCCACATTGCTTCGCAAGAGATGGCTTGCACCTGTCATGGTTAGGCTTTCAAATACTGCCCAAGTCTTTTGCCGCCCCCATAGTGCCTTTTTTAGGCAAGGCTCAAAAGACAAACCCACCACCGTAAATAGCACAAGTAACCAAAAACTGGGGGTAATGTTACTCAACGCCAGATGTCTAAACCTCAAATTGCATGCACTCGAGGCACTCCTCAGTATGGGGAACATCGATATCTGTGCAGTAACAGAAACCTGGTTTAAGGCTCTAGAGACCCCAGCACTACCAGGCTACAACTCATACCATACTTTTCGGCCACAGAACCCGGACCGAAACACAAAAGGCGGGGGTATATCCATATTCATCAAGGATACCCACACCTCCAGGTTAGTGGCACAGCACAAATGCCTCAGAAATCATCCATGTGCAACTAGCAATGGGTAAAACTGCAATTCAAATTGTAGCTTATTAAAGATCACCCACCATAACCCAGGACCCCCATTCCGCATTTCTGGAGACACTGGAAAATATGAAGGTCCTACCAAATACCCTAATATTGGGTGATTTCAATTACTCAAACATTAACTGGGAAAACTACTCAAGTACTAACTCCCTTGCCCAACGCTTCCTAGAATTTATAAACTTGAATGCCCTGGATCAACTGGTCAACACCCCCACCAGAGGTGACAATATATTAGACCTGGTCATCACCAACATGGGCAACCGATGTTCTACACCGGAGGTCAACCCCTCGCTGGTTAGATCAGACCATAGACTAATCACTCTGGATATCCACATTCCGCCCCCACCCCCAATCAAGGAAACCACTGTGAAAAACTTTTCAAAAGCAAACTTCACGTTACTCAAGACCAAAGTGGAAAGGTTCACAGCCCTCATGCTGAAGGATAACATTGTCCAAGCTGCTGAATCCCTTACAAAAGGCACTCTATGAGCACTTGCAAGAATGCATGGATCGTGCTAACCCAAGCAAAACCAAGACTCACTTCTCCAAGAAAAGGAAATCATTCTGGTGGACCCTGCCATAAATAAGCTATACAATAGAAGGAGGAAACTAGTACAGAAAAGAGCAAAATCCAAGAAGGAAAGACATCCCTGATCAGTATCAGCAAGAAACTACGATCCCTCACAAAATCATCCAAGGCTAACTTCGAAAGAAAAATTGCCAAGGACTCCAAAGATAACCACAAAGCGTTCTTTAGCTATGTCAAGAACCTAAGTGGAAACTCTCAGATCTGCTCTGAGTTAGTGCAGAATGGCACAAAATACACCGAACCGACTGATATTGCCAACATTCTGGCAGACAGGTTTAGTGCAAACTTCACCCCCCCCCCTCACCCCCAAAAGGCCCATAATCATACCAGAAGAATGTAGAGCCCCGGAAATCACTGACACACAGGTTAAAACAGCCCTATCCAAAGCCAAAAACACAGCTTCAATGAGACCGGACGGTGTCCCAGGCTGTGTCTTACACGAGCTCCAAAATGAATTAACCCCTCACCTAAACACACTGTTCAAACTCAGCCTCTCTACAGGCTATGTACCCATAGAGTGGCGCACAGCAACAGTTATCCCGCTCTACAAGGGTGGAGCCACAACGGACCCTGGGAACTATCGCCCTATAAGCCTGACTAGCCTGGTCTGCAAGGCTATGGAGCGCATCATCATGGAACTCATTAACAGAGACATTGGGAACCTCCAAACATTGGACCCTACCTAGTTTGGCTTTGTTAAGGGCAGATCATGCCTCCTAAACCTGGTGGACTTCTTTGAGACAGTTACCAAGGCCTTAGACAAGGGAAAGGAGGTCCACACAGCCTACCTAGATCTTGCAAAGGCTTTCAACACCATTCCCCATTCTGGTATTATAGACAAGCTCACCAGCCTGAACATAAACCCCTATGTCACGAGATGGGTTGCCAATTGGCTCATGGATAGAACCCACATGGTGAGAGTTGCAGGCTCTAGGTCCGACTCTAAACCGATTACAAGTGGTGTCCCCCAGGGCTCAGTCCTGGGACCCCTCCTGTTTGGTATATACTTCTTAGAGGTACAGGCAAGCACAGGAGGACTATGGCTGACCAAGTTCACAGACGACTGCAAACTGGGGGCCATAACTGACTCTCCAGCTGATACAGACATCCTCCAGAAGGGTCTCACCGAGACGGAAACCTGGTATCAAAATCATGGCCTCAAGCTAAATGCCAAAAAGTGCATAGTCATCCCCTTTGGAAAAAACAAAGTACCCACGAACTACCACATACGTGGTAGTCTCCTAAATACAGAAAATGTAATAAGGGATCTGGATCTGAGGACCCAAGTAGATAGTAATCTCTCCTTTGATAATCATATTGCCAAGGTGGTTAGAAAATCCTTCTATGTGGCCCACCTAATCATAAAAGGGTTCGCATCTAGAACAAAAGAGGTTATTGTGCCCCTCTACTCATCACTCATCAGACCCATCATAGAGTACAATGCCCCATTTGGGATGTACCTTACAAGCCACCTGCAACAACTGGAAAGACCACAGAAGTACCTCACCAAGAGGATTACTGGCCACAAACATATGCCCTATGCAGCCCAACTGAAGAAACTCCAGATGTACTCGGTTGCATACAGCTTACTCAGAGGTGATCTCTGCCTGACATACAAGGCCATGTCCAACCCAGAATTGATGGACATGGCTCCACCTAAAAAAAAAAACAAATCCTCAAGAGCCACACACTCTAGGGATCTAAACCTCACCACAACAATAAATAGGACATGCTGGAGGGATAGATTCCTGTCCCAGAGACTCCCCATGCTTTGGAACAGGATTCCAATCTACATTAGGCAGAGACCCTCACTAACACTCTTCAAAAGAAACCTTGATGAATGGATGGGAAGCAGAAAATTTACCCCGGAGATCACTGCAGTGGCTCTGCTGGACAGAGGCACTGGGAACTAAAGGCTCTGCTGGACAGGGTCACATGGAACTAATCTAAGGGGGTGGCAAAAGCCAACACATTCTGACTAGGCTTATAGACGCCCTCGGCAGATAACCTAGTACTTACCTATGAACCTAAGTTTAATAATACCTTTTAGAAAATCCAAACTGGTTTGGGTCCAAGGATTATAAGTTCCTTATGTCCCTGTTTATGAGATCCAAACAATCCATCATCTCGTAAATGATGCTGTACAGACTGACAGATCTATAGTTGCAAGGGTCTGTAATAGTGCATCTCTGGTGTGGTAGGATTTACTACAGCTGTTCTTCTGCCTTCCGGTATTGTATCTAGTGTTAAGGCTGTGGCTGAATAGGTTAAGTAGAAGTTTCAGTGGAGTGTTTCACACTGACACACTGCTTGGTATATCACATGGATCCATACATCTAGCATTGCTGGTCTGGTAATTACTGGCGGGTAGTAATGGGATGTCTCGACATGAAAGAGGGAAGAAGTTGGAGCAGAATTTATCTGCATGATGTTCGTTAAATCCTCAGGATTTGAGCAGGTGAAGTCATTAAAGATAAGCTTCACAGTTGTGTGTGAAATGGCTGGTATTATTTTCTAGGTTCTTTGCACAACTTAAAGAATGTCTTGCAGTTATCCTCTGCAGCTGCAGCAACTTTTAATTCATAGTTAGCCCTGCATGATATGATCTCACTCTTTTGTTAAAACTTTAGAGTCGATCATATTATACAGTAAACTCTCAGTTAACTGGCACCCATGGGGATTGGTAGATGCCGGATAACTGTAGTTTCTTGTTGCTTGAGAGTTACTATTAAAAATAGGCCTGACTATTACTGTACCCTATACTATTTGTTTGATTTGACTTTTTCTTAGGTTGGGGAGATGAGGAATTTATTCATATCTTCCTTTTTAAAACTCATACTCTAAAAACATAAGGTATGTTTCTGCAGGGGGGAAACAAAAAGTGCAACACATGAAAATTGTACTGCATTTCTTCGATTTTTTTTTTTTTTTTTCTGGTTGCTTGGAATTCCGGTTAACTGAGTTTACTGTACTATGTACTCGTTCTATATTAATGGTTACAGGCTTTTTTCTTTTATTGTAGAGTTCATTTACAGTTCAGTCCGCCACTGGAGTTTGTCTCTAAACTTGTCATAATTTTTTACTGAACAGGAACATAAACCTCTAAGCAAGAGCTGATATGAGAGTATATGCCGATATGGCAAGGGTTATCGTAGAATAAGGTACTATTACACTGTCTCATGTCATCAATGAGCATGAGGTAATCAGTGTTGGAGACGTCTCTGAAGAGGTCTGTGTAGATCACTGACCTGTACTGGGACTGTATTATGAATCTCCACCACGGAGATCTGATATGAACTATCATGGGGTTTAATTCTTCCCAGTGTTTTGTTTTTCTAATACCATGATGAGAATGGACACCGTTCGTAAATTAAGGTGTGAATACAGTTCAGGAAGTTAATATTGTATCTGATATTAGCCAAGAGTGCTCTTCTCAGCAGGGTATGACAATGGGCAATGAGCAGACAGGGGCTGGGTTGATGATGATAAAATCTAATACTTTGATGCTTCTACTGTGGGCAGATAACGTCTGACTGAGGGAGTATGCAATAAAAGCATGGACGCATTGAAGATTTTGATTTATACAGGTGTGCCAATTCATGGAGTAGTAATTAAAGTCTCCTAGAAAAGAGTGTGTTTGGGTTATAGGGGAAGTACTATCTTTCATGTTTTGCAAGCGTCATGGACGGTGTTCTGTAGCTGGACAGGATATGGTACAAAGTCTACTTTACTAATATGAGCCTCAAAGACATGCGTCTGGAGCATTTCTCCCCAGGCCTCCGCTGAAAATACTCTGTCCTAGACAGATTTTCCCAGTTAACAAATGTCACATACATAAATAAATAAAGCATTGTCCTGGTCAATTAGTCTAAAAGTGTTGGTGTTTCACATAAAAAGGGAGACATACCATCATCCATCACTACCACTATTGCACTCTACACTTGCAGGCCAAAACAACTGGTAGGCACAGAAGCTTGCAAAACAAGCTTCAGTGGCAACACAGATATTCACATGTTCCAATTTAGGAAGGCTTCACGGGTGGCCATTTGCTCATTTAGGCATTACGTGATGTACAGAATGATCGACATGAACACTGCACCTTGTCTGAAGAACAAATGTTCTTCTGCAGATTATTAGTGTACAGGTAATGCCCATTAAAAAACAAGTCCACCACTTCAGACAAGCATATTAAGCTGCTGTGAACGTAAGACAGAAAAAAGCTAATGGATGTATTTTTTTATTCTCACTAAACAGTGCTTTGCTTTTAGTGTATGTATTTTTTTTTTAAAAAGTGCATGAGTGTGCAAGACAGAGGAACAAAGAACGAGACTGAGACAGCACCAACTGCAACAGACACTCCATCAGCACAAGTTTGTTAAACAATAAAAAGTTCGACTCCAATCTCTGGCATTACTGACTGACTACATTCCTCAAGTGATTTACCAGAAAATCAGTCATTCCTCGAGGGACAGAGCAGCACTACGTATCAAAATCTGGAACAGTAAAAGGGCTTAGGAGTTGCAATGCCTTGCATTCCATGACTTTTTTTTCAATTATTTGCTCACGAGACACCTAAGGTGAATTCACACAAAACAGCTGTAATTACTGGACATGCATGTGTGTTTATAGGTTCATAGGCAATTACTAGGCTAGTGATCTGTGAGGATAATTACTTACAATTCCATAGTACTTTTTTTAACCCTGATATTTCGCAAATGAATAACCCTCAATGCAAAAAGCAAGGATATGTTAAATTACTTGTTGCCTCATTCCATAAGAGACATGGATGCTGCTAAGCCAGTGGTGAACCTACAGTTTCCCATATGGTCATTTAACTTTCATTTGAATAGAGCTGGAGAAGTTCTTTGCTTTATGCGTAGTGGAAGACAGTTCCATAGGAATGGTATTCTCTGTAAAACGTATATATCCCTCCAGTGTGTCCTGCGTATGTTGAAAAAGAGACTGAGATCCCTTGATCAGCCATTCAGCCTACCAGTGGACTTGCAAATAAGTAACAAATCTAACAGGGACAGGATCTGCTGAGGCTCTAATTGCAAGGCAGAGGTCACCTCTTAGTAACCTCTATGACACAGAGAAAAGGGACAACATTTTGAGACAGTTTGCATAGTTTTTATGACTTAAAACCTTGATATTTTATGTTTTTAAGTGAAGACTTGTCGTGGTTGTTCCAGTTGTAACAAATGATTGGAAAGGTACATACTGACAGAGGCATTATATTATACTCAATGAGTAATTTAATGAAAGCACAGCAAAGTATAATGATTACATCCCTAGAACTGGACACCATAACTGTACATATAAGCTGTATGGTGAAATAGGACTTCCATACAACAGTGGATATGTGATGGTGACCAAAGGACAATTCATTGTCAACATAGGTTCCCTGACCTCTAAGGCAACACAGCCGTATAAGTTTATCTCTATTTATAGCTATTTTTGCCAATCCCATCTCTGGCTTTGGCTGATTTGGTAAGGGTCTGGAGTTCCCTGTTAAATTTACCAAGACAGTTTTAGCATATTCAGAGTTAAGTTTATTTTTACGTGTAGAGTTTTTTTCTTTTATTACAGAGCCTATTTATACCTGGGGTCCACCATAAAGGCTTCTTCTTAAATTTGGTATTGTATTTACTTTTGAAAGAGAAACATGCATATATTCTGCTGTTTACATTTACACAGAATTTGGTGGTAAAGAATTCTGCGTACGTACTGGAGTCGTCATGCTGGAAGGGGATTTTGAATTTAGTCAGGTCATCGCTCAGTTTTAGCAGATTAGCCTTTGCATAATCTCTAAATACAGAGCTACTGGATAATGCTTGTGGCTTCAGTGTTATGGTAAATGTGAATGATCTGTGGTCCGATTTGACCAGGGAGGAAGTAACAACTGGTGGGAAGCAAAGCTACCCTATACTGCTAAGACACCACAACAAAAAAGCACTGTAGAGGTGAGTCGAAACAAACAAGCTTACGGGGATAATAAATGATGCTTTATTGAAAATGAATCCAACTGATGAACAACAAAAAGCAATAAAATCAATGAACCCAATGGATGAACAAGAAAAAGCAATAAAAAAGAAGTTATGTCTTACTATAACGTTCCATCTGTGTTGCTGATCTTCGTGCATTCATCACTGCTGGGTTCGGTTCTGAGCCGCTCGGAACCGTGTCAGCCTAATACTAAGCTCGCATACACCAAAAACTCCCGAGCTAAGCTGCTACCCACAATGCCCTTCTCCCCGTTACCTCAGATTTAATTTGCATAAAAGGCAGAAATAAAGCAGAGGCCATTTATGTGCAAAAACCCTGACACACCACAAGGACCCATGAGATCCACCAGGAGCCTTTGGTAGGGGGACGGATGGTGGGGTGTGATGAATGGAAGAAGATCAACAAAACAGATGGAACGTTATGGTAAGAGATAACTTCTTTATTTGATGTTGTTAATCTTCTTTCCATTAATCATTGATGGGACAGAATCACAAGCTACCCGAGAAACCTGGGTGGCCCTTATGGAAGAACATTCCTGAGCACCATTGAGCCAAAGACCGCTCTTCCCCTGGAGATCATATCCAACTTGTAATGAAAGTGTGTGGTTTAGCCCAAATAGCTGCTGCGCAAATGTCATGCATAGAGGCTCTGGAGTAAAAGGCTACAGAGGTTGCTATAGCTCTAGTTGAATGTGCTTTGATATTGTGAGGTCTGGGCTCCTTTGCACATGAATATGAAAAAGAAATACAATCTCTGAGCCACTATGATAAAGTGACTTTTGAAACAGCATATCCCATTCTTGGACCAGAGAAGGAAATGAAAAATTGGTCTCGCTTGCAGATAGATTTAGTCCTGTCTAGGTAAAAACATAGTTGCCTATGCACATCCAAGGAGTGTAGGGAGTATTCTCCATTATTCGAATAGTTCAGGAAAAACACTGGGAGCTTGATGGATTGGTTCACCGAAAAATCAGAAAGCACTTTGGGGAGAACGGATAGATTAGTACATAGAGATACTGTCTTTATTAAATATTAGGTATGTTCTCTTGATGTATAAGGCCTGTAATTCTGAGATCTGTCTAGCTGAAGTGACAGCTACCAAAAAGAGAGATTTCCATGAGAGAAATATGAGGTCACGCAGGCTCAAAGGGGGATTGAGACAGTGACTGCAGTACTAGGGACAGATTCCACGTCTCTAAGGGACGCCTAATTGGAGGTCTGCTGTGAAACACTCCTTTGAGAAAGGTTTTTCATAGGTGAATGGACATAAGTGGAGTGCCCTCTAATCTGTTATGGAAACTGCTGCCAAATGGACTCATATGGTAGAGGCTGATGCTACATTTTCAAAGGACTCAGATAGGTATTGAAGAATGACAGAGACTGAAGCGGAGAAGGGATCTACCATCCGTTCTTTAAACCATAGGGAAAACTTTTTCCATTTATCTCTATAAAGTTTTCTGGTGGATGGTTTATGGGAGGCTAGAATAATATCGCAAACAGGTGAGGAAAGGGCTTCCTGCCTAGCGAATAACGAGGAAGTGGAGAAACCCTCCAATCTGTCAGCTTGAGACTGAACAGATTTGGGTAAGTCAACCCTTGGGGGTGAAAAATCAAGTCTGGATGAGTGTCCAAGATCCATGGAAGCTATAACAGATGAGGCAAGAAGAAGGGGAACCACACTTGACAAGGCCAGAATGGGGCAATGAGGATCTCCTTGCATCTCAACCGAGTAGCTTTCTTTAAGAATAGAAGTTTCAAGGGAATTGGAGGATATGCATAGAGGAGACCTGTGAGTCAGAGTATCTCTAGGGGAGTATCTCTAGGGGAAAGAGGGCAAAGTAGCTGCTGCATTTGTTGTTCGTAGGGGAGGCAAAGAGGTCGCAGCAGGGCTGGCCCCATTGGCAGAAAATTTCTACCGTCACTCTGGGATTGAGAGACCACTCGTGTGGAAGGAGAATGCATCTGCTCAACCTGTCCGCAATCACGTTGGCACTCCCTGGGATGGGCACTATTAGAAAGCGGTCGGAAGTTATCGCCCAGTGCCAAATTCTCATGGTCTCTCGACACAGGGGTAGGATTTGGTTCCTCCTTGTTTGTTGATGTACCAGACTAATGACATATTGTCTGACTGAACTGCAATCGTTCCGGGGGGAAGAAGTGGATGTAATGCCTGCAACGCTAACAGCACTGCTCTTAACTCCAGAACATTGCTATGCAGGTTGGTCTCTAAGCTCGACCACGTGCCTTGGACTGTCTTTCCCTGAAAATGCCCCCTCCCCCACCCTATCAGGGAAGTGTCCATGATCATAGTGGCGTTGGGCTGAAAGGGGCAACACCAAAGTTCTGCAGCTGGCCTCATCCACCAGAGGAGATCTTGCTAGCAAGAGTTGGTTATGAGCTCCTGCGAGTTTAGGGGGTGAAGATTTGCAAACCACTGGGACAAAAGTAGACATTGTAATAGTCTCATGTGTACCCTTGCCAGAAGAACTATTGGGATGGCTGCAGCCATGGACCCCAGAGCATGTAGAACTTCCCTTGCCGACACCTTTTTTTCTTCTTTTAACAGAGTATCACACGCACTTGCAATCTTAACCTCTGAAGCCTGTGAGTTGGGAGAGATACCACACAGGATCGAGTATCGAAAACTGCCCCTATAAATTCTAGCTGTTGGGTAGGTTCTAAGTTGGATTTCTCCCAGTATACAGTGATTCCCAGGGACTCTGCTAGTGAAAGGGTGTATCAGAGGGCCATAGTCAGAAGATGCTTGGTCGGTCAGGAGCCAATCATCCAAATATGGAAACACCTGTAATCCTTGAAGTCTCAGATGAGCTGTCACCACTGCTAGACATTTCATGAACACTCTTGGGGCCGTCGAGTGACCGAATGGCAGGGCTTGGAACTGGTAATGTTTGGCTACTAGCAGGAAGCGAAGGAGACTCCTGTAGTGTTTGTCCATTTTGATGTGGTAATATGCATCCAGAAGGTCTACTGAGCACATCCAAACATCCTCCCTTAAAAAAGGAAGAATGGCTTGAATAGTGACCATGCGGAACTGCGTTTGCACAACTGATTTGTTTAAGTGGCTGAGATCCACGATGGGGTCTCCAGTCCACAGTCTTTTTTGGCACTAAAAAGAATCTTGAGTAAAACCCGGATCTGCATTGGTCTGGAGGGACTGGTTGGATGACTCTTTTTTAACACAGCTTTGTTATCCCTGAAGCCACTTCTTCCCTTCGATTGGGTGGAACATCGTGAAGATTTTTTTGTAGGTTTTGGGCAGGAGATTAAAGAGATGTAGTAGCCTCTGGAGATTATTCTCTGCACCCATCTATCATTTATAATAGAGTGCCAGGCAGTTTGGTGCAGAGAAAAAT
This sequence comes from Protopterus annectens, assembly GCF_019279795.1. Classification (NCBI taxonomy): domain Eukaryota; kingdom Metazoa; phylum Chordata; order Ceratodontiformes; family Protopteridae; genus Protopterus; species Protopterus annectens. Next base: position 1,266,870,336 of record NC_056746.1, read on the forward strand.
GAGCCCCGACTGCTTCCAGAGAAAGCAATCGAGCAACACTTCAGGAGCATTGATAAGACCGCCCAGAGAAGAAATCTCTGGAGTCTTGGTTTCGGGGACCCCTTCTGCCCCTAAAGGGGCATCTTTCACCATTGAAACCCCCTCTGCCTCTTGGGGAATCCTGACCACGTGCGTTATGGAAAGGACCCTAAGATTTCTTGTGCCAGATTTTCCCACTCCTCTGGTTCCTGGAGAAGGAACTTTGAGGCATGGAATAACATAGATCAAAGGCAGAGTCTTTCCATCTTGCTCGCACCTGGCTAGCGTGTCCTTCACTTTAGAATCAAATAAGGAAGATGGTTCAATAGGGGCATTCAAAAAGGAGGACTTGATGCCTCATGACTATGCCTGCACCCACAGCGCTGGGCACCCCTTCGGTTGCATGGGAGAGCAGCCTCATGGATGAATTGGAAATAGATTCAAGGGTGGCAAGTTGAGAGGCAACCTTGTCCCATGCCTCGTCAGAAATTTGACCAGCGAGAGATCCAGAAATTTCGGTAATAAGATCTCTTTGGAGCCTCGTGAAGTGTGCCAACTAGTTCAGGGACCTGACAGCAAAGGTCGCTGGAGCAAAGACTCGCTTTCCCAACTTGTCCGCAGCCTGAGACTCCCTGTTGGGCAGGTGGACAGTAGGACTTTCTTCCGCTAGATCCTTTTTAGTGGCCGCCACCACCACCATAGCATCAACTGGCAAACCTTTAGACCAGTGTGGATGCTCTTCTTGGGGAGAAAGAATCTTATCAGGCTCTGGGGAATGGCCTCAATAGAGTCAGGGTTCTACCAAGCACGCTGCACGACGAGCTAGATCAGCTCATCGGCAGGCGGGGTCACTCAAGAGGTAGAAGGCTAGGAGCAAAAAGCCTGCAGGAACACAGATTCTCCAAGGAAGGGTTGGAGGACTTCCAGCCACCCATCTGTTTTAATACTTCCAGGATGTCTCCGAAGGAGACATCATCCGGGGTGACCGTGGGGACCCCTCCCCATCATGGTAGTCCATGTTTTCTGTCAAAGACTCTTCAGGAGAGTCCATGTGCATCCTCTTGCACGCCTTCTTCTGAGGGGGTTCCTCAGTGGGAATATCTGAGGAAGACTCGGAAGGGAGGGTACCCCGGACTGGGGATTCCTGCAGCTTCTCCTCCCGGTGTCCCGGGGAGGTGGCTCGTGGTAGCTGTAGCTCAGAGGGAGCAGGATGAAGTTCTGATGTAGGAGGAGTGCTTCCCAAAGCAAGCACCCTCTCCATCACCCGGAAAGTGGGCCCACCCGAAGAGGAGTGGGAGCCCAGAACTGAGAAGAACAACCTTGGAACCAGGGTCACACCCTGCTCTGCTGGACCCGCTCTCAGAGATGGAGCCTCAAGCAGGATCGGGGCAGGCATTATCCTCGGATCCCAGGACAGAACCGATAAAACACTTGGAACCGTGCCCCGAACCGAAGACCCCCCCCCCAACCAGGAGTCTGAGGAAGGGGCGGTTCTGTTGGAACTGAGAACCAAAGGGATGACCTCAAAGCCTCGGTGATAGTCGCTGTCGGTGCCGACGAATGGATTTCCACAAAAGATGTCGGAACAATAGGCTTCGGTGCCAATGGGTCCAGAGGAGGAGAATACATCGGAGTCCTAGGAGATATAGACCCAAGTCCCACAGTGAGATGAGTCTTTGGAACATTTGGTATCCCTCTGTCCGTTAACAGCTGATCCAACAGGCGCACCACATCAAGTTCAGATAGACTTCTGGTGGACCTTGTGGATACTCCTGAAGGGGAGTCGGGTCGATCCAAAAAAGGTCTACACATTTCACCCGGGAACGGATCCAAACAGGGGGAGTATTGGGTCCATAGTATCTGAGCTGATGGCACAAGGGTTTCTAATTTGGAGACAGGAGGCAAAGGAATCAATGGTGTAGTAAAAGGGCTCGGTGCTGATGGGGCACTCAGAGTCGATCTCATCGGTTCCAAAGTAGTGACAGAGGTCGGTACTGCTTTCGATGTAGTCGAAGGCAAAGTCAGTGCCATAGCTGTAGTCAAAGGCAAGGTCAGTGTCGTGGCTGGAGGAGTCAGTGCCAAAGGTGGCGCCAACATCGAAAATCTGGTAGTATCCAAGATGGCTTGAGTCATAATGGTATTCGGAGCAGAGCTCGGAACAACTGTAGTCAGAGCCGAAGTAGCAAGTCAATGCTCCAAGTTAGTTTTGTGGGCCTTATTCTTTAGGCATCTTACCCCTATCACCAGTGGGTGAAGAGGGATCAGAGTGGGGATGTTTCTTGTCCTTCACTGGAGGGGCTGGGACCTCTGACAGAGAAAGGGCCTCTGAAAAATGAGAAGCAAGAAGGCCTTTCAAAATCAATTCAGCGTCTGCTGACTGAAACTTTGACAAATTTGACAGGGGGGTTGAACAGAGAGATGAGAAACCTGCAGGCAATAAATGCAGTCGTCATGACAGTCGCTGTTAGGGAGCTTACCATTGCAAGAGGTGCAATGCTTAAACCCTGAAGACCCTTTTTTTTTCAGACATGCCCACAGACACACTAACAACAAGTTTACTAAACTAGAGTCCCAAAAATGAAAAATACCTGTAAAGGAAAGAAGATACCAACAATGGTATCAAGAGATACCACAAGGGTAAGGAGAGGGCATACCAACGATGGTAAGAAGAATTACCCAATGGGTAGAGCTAGGTATAAGAAAGTTACAAATAACTCTAAACGAGTGAAGTGGAAAGGAGATAGGCTTAGAAAGTGACTAGATAAGAGATATATATCCAAAATATCAAGATAATATCAAGAAAAATACCACTTTGCTTGAGAGCTCGGTGAAACGCTGCTATATGGCTACGAGGCAAATGAGATCTGAGGTAACAGTGCATTGTGGATAGCAGCTTAGCTCGAGAGTTTTTGGTGTATGCAAGCTTAGTATTAGGCTGACACGGGTTCCAAGGGGCTCGGAACGGAACCCATCAGTGATGAATGGAAAGAAGATTAACAACATCAGATCAATATGTTTTTCTTGTTCATCTGTTGAGTTTGTTGATTTTATTCCTTTTTTGTTGTTCATCAGTTGGATTCGTTTTCAATAAAACATCATTTATTATCCTCGTAAGCTGGTTGGTTTCAGCTCGCCTCTTCTGTGCTTTTTCATTGTGGTGTATTAGTTGGTAGTGAGCTTGTGCCCACTACTTTGGCACTGTTCGTCTTTATTTGAGTTTCTACACTGGTAAGAGTCATGTCCAGGATTTTATCACTCCTTGTCAAGGTGCAAACTAGCTGATCCAGTGAGTTGGTTTTCATGAAGTCTAGAAATTTCTGGACAAACATGTTTGAGGCTGTATAAGTCTCATAGTTAATGGACTGGTAGTAGAAATCTCCTAGGAGAATGGTGTTTGACTTAATGCACAGGGACACCACACTAGTTAGGTAGGAGGTATGGGTTGGGGGAACATAGAGGAGGTCCTACAGGTACAGTTAATGATAAGTTGGACATGGAGGAGTTCCAATCTATTATCTTGTCTAACAAGTCTGGAGATTAAATGTTTTCTGGAGAATACATAGACACAGCTGCCTATATTATCGACATCTAGTGTGGTGGGTCTCAACATATGGTAGGTATTTGAAACCCTACACCGATGGAGTGTTCTCCTTGGTTTCAAACCAGGTATCCATGATGACGCATACATCAATGTTTTATGCGATAAGGAATGCTTGTAGAAGTGATTTTTGTTTTTGTTAAAGACTCCTAACATTGAACAGCTATACCTTTATGTTACTTGGATTCTTTATTTTTATGTTAGAAGCTTTAGGTGACTGATGTTGCATACAAATAGCGTTATGGCAGTGGACAAGGATTTAGCTAACATACGAAAGCCTTGGGGGGGTAGATGCAGGTCATTCCTAGCAAAACTGGCTGTCTACCATCTCCTCCTACTTTGAATGATACCAGAAACTAGGCCAATTATTAAAGTCTATAATCTTTTGTTCATATCACCGTATTATTCTTGGTGATGGTACAATGCTACTCAAGGCTAGGCTCATTCCTGTCTTAGACACACATTCTGTGACCTTTATCATGTCTCCCTTCATACAGTCCAGGGAGGTATATCTCAATTTATTTGCACCCACTTGCACTATGACTATGTCATATGTGTACTTGTGGTGAAGGACTTGAGTGCATGGGTGATATGTCGAATCCTGCCACCTGATAAGCAACTGACCGTGATCCTTTACTTACATAGTCTGGTGAGTGGTACATGTGTGTGTCACACTATGGAGTCACCTACAACCAGAATACTGGATTGCATAGAAATTGGTCATTTGGGCTTCTATCTTGAGACAATGTGACTTTTGGATGCATGTCATAAGGTGGGTGTTGCCTGTGTTGTGTGTTTGTGAGGCTGTTAACAGTACTTCTTCCTTAAGTTACATTTAAGAGGCCTCTCTGGTTTGGGTAGGTTACGTTTAAGAACCTCAGTATATGTAGGTCTATGTGCTTGGTCTGCACCGTGTGTGATTGGTTTAGTATGTTACTGAAAATGTGCTTCTTGTTTGTAGTACCTTTATGTTAGAAACTGGCCTCCAGTAACATTTTAAAACTACATCTCTCATACAGTGTATCAGTTTGATTAAGCAATAGGTGGTCGTCAGTAAACATGATGCAATTACAACACTGTCTCAGAATTCTCGTTTCAACCATGCTGGAAAGTGCAAATCCCAGATTCCAGACACTTACAATGTGGCTAAATTTGGGGGATTGCTCCTATGAGGTTTGGAATAGACTTACTGGAGTGTTACCTGTCTACAACAAAGCAGTCTACCCAAAAAGACCACAAACCTCAATGCAAAACAGAGTCACTCTGTGCAATTACTAAGGGAAGTGTTTAGACTTACATTTGCGGTATTTTATTTGGGGTATATAAGTGAGAAAAGACAAGATTTGGTTTGAGCACCAACATCAGGTGTGTGGTAATTAATCTGTCTAGATTGGCTGTGAGATCAACTTTAAACATGCAAAGACAGCTGTTTTTAACTCTGCGGTTTAACCTGAAGTTTAAACTAGAAGGTGGAGTTAACTAGAAAGTACCTACATCTGTTGAAAACAACACTGCACAGCTCTGTGCTGAGCACCAACATCAACAGAAGCAATAAGGAGCAGCTAGATCTCCAGCTACTAATGTCAATCCCTTTGAAACAGCAGTAAATTAATCTCTGCCACTAAATAATCACTACTGCTCTCAGCAACTTTACATTTTGACTAGAAAAACAACTTTAACCACACCTCTCAAGTGTCTAGATTTTTGCCTCATATTTTTGATCTACTCCTCATAAAATCTCTGTTTTTTTTGACAAATCACTGGGATGATCCGAGGACAGAAATCACTAAATAATGACATGCATTTGTGTTTCAGACTTCAAATATTTCAGATAATGTATGTTAACACAAACCATGTTACTCTATCAACTTTCTAAACAGCAATATTTAAAACCTCTCCCTATTTTTCGGCAATTCTTCCCCCATTTTCTCAGGCTTCGTTCAGATTTCTTGCACAAAGAGTTTGAGAGGTATGACTATCTGTGCTTCAAAGTAAGAAACAAATGCAAGAGTATAAAAAGAGTGGAAAGTTAATGGTAAAGCAGTTTTATTAGCAGTATGCAAATGCAATTAACAAATTCTGTGTGCGAGTTTCTATGTAGTGTGTTTGTGTGTGTGTGTGTGTGTGTGTGTGTGTGTGTGTGTGTGTGTGTGTGTGTGTGTGTGTGTTTCATGTCCAAGTCTGTTTATGCATCTGAATGTGTGTTTCTATGTTATGTGTGTGTGTAAGTCTGTGTACATGTACATTTGTGTTTCTATATGTGTGTGAGTCTGTGCTTGGGTGAGTGTGTGTTTGTATGGACACTAAATACTTACGTGACTTATATTTTGAACGTAAAATACTTTCACCAACAATTACATTACTACAAATAGTTTTAATCATTAGACAGAAGGGACTATTTTATATCAAAAATATTTAAAAAAAAGTATATAATAAAAATAGAAAAGTACATACAAAACATTTACTTGCTCATTCCACGAAGTGCAATCATGCTTTCCAGGGTGTGTGTTACTAGGAAAATAACCAAAAATTCCCCTGGGCAGGCATAACTTCCTCAGTAACAAAAAAATTAAATATTACTGCCTGCTTATGAAATATGCTAAACTTTGGGGTATCTAGAAGACAGAAGGACACTGTGTGCCACATAATGGGTCAGTGAAGCAGTGCACATTCACAAGCTACAAAACAGTAGAGCCCTGCCCAACATAGCATAACACAGTACAATGGGATAAGTTACTACTTTGTGCTACTTAATACAGCTTATAATACTCTTGCACATCTCAACTGTCCAGATTTCTGCCTCATATTTCTGGTCTGTTCCTCATAACATTTGTGGTTTTCTTGCAAATCACTGATGATTAACATCACTAATGATTAAAGCCACTAAATAATGACATACATTTCATTTTTTTCAAACATCATATCCTTCAGAAAATCCATGTTAACACAAATCCTTTTATTCTTAACCCCCACCCTTTCACCAGAATTCTTATGACTTATTCTTAACCCCCACCCTTTCACCAGAATTCTTATGACTTATTCTTAACCCCCACCCTTTCACCAGACTTCTTATGAATCACATCCTTACTTCTCCAAAATGTGGAACACATACTGAGAACTTCAATTAGTCAGCTAAACATAGTCAATAACTGTTTATTCATACTTACATAAAGTTATTTGAAGTATTTATATGACAAGAGTTTTTTTTACCATGGGTATTTGTGGCAGATCCTTTAAGGTAAAACTGCAATTACTAAAACTTAAAAAGGAGGATCGTTCTTCATAAAAGAGGTACAGCTGAAATGTACGCATAATGGAATTGTGCTCTTCTGTGAAACTTTGGGGCTACTTTAAAATGTAAGCACTGCACTTCAAAAGAAAGCTATATTGATAGAAAACATTTATTTTCAATCGGGAATCTTCCTATTTGTCCTGCCGCACTTCCGGGAACCGTAGAAACTAGTCTTAAATTGTGCACGGAGGAGGCTCCCTTCGGTTTTTCACAGTTTGTATAATAATTTTACACTAGTTGTTGTTTGGTACCTTGCAGTAATTTCTGCCGTTGCTGGCAATGTTTCTCGTCGTAGCTTGTGGCGGGAGAAACGTCTGTCTGTCGCTAACAGATCCTTAAATGATCTTAGTACAAGTTTCAGTTCGGCCGTCCCGCGGGAATTATAACTCGATGGGCCCGGCTACAGAAAAGTGCCGACGTGGCACCCACAAACATCATGAGTTTTGATGCAGAACCCTGATTCCCACATTAATTTACTGGTGTGTGGTTACAGAGTGGGCGATAAAAGTGGTCTGATTATGTTGCGAGGGATGCAGCCTGACAATATTTATTTATTTTACTGAGCGCATTTCTGTATACAGTCTCTCTCAAACAGTTTGCGGATATCGAAAAGTTTACATAGCTGTGTAAACTAATATCCGCACTGTTCTCTCACTATCTCCCGAAGAGCTCCGCTGTACAGATTTTGCCTTCTGTTTTTGGTCAGTTCCTGATAAAAATTATAGTGTTCTGCAAATCCTTGAGGAGTTTGAGTAGACTTCATATCCTTCAGAAAATGCTTACAAGTGCAAAACGTTATTCTAACAGCTTTCTAAGTTTATGAGAGCAGGGGGGGCTTAGACCCCCCTCATTATCGGGTTTGTCCACAGTTCCTTTTAAGAAGTTGAGAGGTATGTGAACTCATCCAAAAATGTCACAGTAGTATAGTGGGATAACTAACATTATTGCATCCACTCATTATTTGTCTGTATAGCATAGCTTTCAACTTTACTCAAGAAAAGGGGAAAATTAATGGGGGGGGTGCTCAAAATCATGGAAACGTTTACATTCTAGTCTTCTTCTTTCGGCTGCTCCCGTTAGGGGTCGCCACAGCAGATCAACTGTTGCCATTTCTTCCTGTCCTCTGTATCTTGCTGTGTCACACCAACCGCCTGCATGTCCTCTCTCACCACATCCGTAAACCTTATCTTAGGCCTTCCTCTTTTCCTGTTACCTGGCAGCTTCATCCTTAGCATCTTTTTCCCAATATACTCTGCATCCCTCCTCAGCACATGTCCAAAGCAACGTAATCTTGCCCCTCTGGCTTTGTCTCCAAACCTTCCAACCTGAGCTGACCCTCTAATATACTTATTCCTAATCCTGTCCACACTCGTTACACCCAGTGCAAATCTTAACATCTTTAACTCTGCCACATCCAGCTCTGACTCCTGTCTTTTTGTCAATGCCACTGTCTCCAACCCATATAACATAGCTGGTCTCACTACCCTCTTGTAGACCTTCCCTTTCACTCTTACTGGTACTAGTCTGTCACAAATCACTCCTGACACTCTTCTCCACCCACTCCATCCTGCCTGTACTCTCTTCTTCACCTCTCTTCCACACTCACCATTACTCTGAACTGTGGATCTCAAGTACTTAACCTCATTCACCTTCGCCACCTCTACTCCCTGCATCCTCACCATTCCTCTGTCCTCCCTCTCATTCACACACATATATTCTGTCTTAGTCCTGCTGACCTTCATTCCTCTTCTCCCTAGAGCATATCTCCACCTCTCCAGAGTCTCCTCCACCTGTTCCCTACTCTCACTACAGATCACAATGTCATCTGCAAACATCATAGTCCATGTGGACACCTGTCTGATCTCGTCTGTCAACCTGTCCATCACCATTGCAAATAAGAAAGGGCTCAGAGCTGATCCTTGATGTGATCCCACCTCCACCTTAAACGCATCCGTCACTCCCACCGCAGACCTCACTGCTGCAACACATACTTCTCTGACACTCCCAACTTCCTCATACAATACCACAACTCCTTTCTAGGCACCCTGTCATATGCTTTCTCTAAATCCAGAAAGACACAATGCAACTCCTTCTGACCTTCTCTATACTTCTCCATCACCACTCTCAGAGCAAACATCGCATCTGTAGTGCTCTTTCCTGGCATGAAACCATACTGCTGATCACTATACTAGTATTTTAATTAATTTAAGATTTAGCATCAGCTTTCATTTTCTAAACAATTAGTGTGAAATCCTGAAATCTGGCATTATTGACTGACTGTTATCTAGAGTGATTTACCAGAAATTAAAAAAATTTAGTCAAAGTAAACTTTATTGTCATACAGATCAACACAGAGGAAAAAGTGGGTGTCACTGAACGAAATTTTGATACTCGGGCTCATACCATAAGAATTATAGTTTACAGAAAGAAGATTAATAATAATTTAAAAATGCTGAATTAGAAATCAAAAATAAGATACTAGAAATAAACACAATAAAGTGTAAAGTGAGCTATGCAGATAATGTTATATTGCACATAAATAATGTTTGTTTACCCATTTAGCAGGTTAGGCTATGGGTTTGTTGTTCAGCAGTCTGATAGCATGGGAAGAAGCTGTTATTGAATCTGGATGTCCTGCTGCATCTAATGCCTCTGTAGCACTTCCTTCAAAGCAAATATATACTTTGCTACAGGGCAAATATATATGGCAAAATTAGGAATGTTCTTCTGAAAAATCAAAAATGGATGAGAGGTACATGGGGAATGGGGGCAATATTATGACTTAGCAGTGAGTACAAAATAGAATTTCCATGTTGTCTTCCTTCAGAGTGTCAAAGTCTCTCCCCTTGATTGGGACAGATGGGTTGGCTATCTCACAGTTCTTTTTTTTGGGGGGGGGGGGGTTACAGATTTGTTGCTATACCTTTCAACCTTTAGTATATGATTTCTGACAAAGCTAAAAATAAGGAGGGTGGACAAATGCTCCAAATCAAGGGTAAATTTTAAATGCTGCTCTCATATGCTATTGTTTTGTGTGGACATGCTTTTTTTCTGAAAGATAAGTCTTAATCACCTCTCCCATTATTTAGTGTCTTCAGTCTTCAATGATTTGCCAGAAAACTACAAATTTTATGAGGGACATTTCAAAACTATGAGACAAAAAAATGCGTATTTTGGATAGTGGCTATGTTTGTTCCCGCCGTTTTACATAACCATCAACACCTAATGGCTGTAGAGCAATACATGTATATATATATATATATATATATATATATATATATACACACACACACACACACGAAAACAGATTTTATATATATATATATATATATATATATATATATATATATATATATATATATATGAATATGGTAAATATAACTCGATTAACATGCACACACTTCTATAGATACACACACACACACACACACACATATATAGATATAAACACACAAACAGACACACTTGTGTTTATATATATATATATATATATACACACACACACACACACACACACACATACACAAAAAAGCATGTGTTTATATATATAATCAAACAGAGCTATGTATTTATATATATATATATATATATATATATATATATATATATATATATATATATATATATAGCTGCCTCTGTGTGTAGGTTCCATTTAAGTGGTCCATCACTGTATCTAATCACAAGTGGTCAAAAAATGACCTAATCACAGTTGTTGTAATGGCAGTCTCCAGTGCGTTTTGCAAATTATAACTTTGACAATAAGAACATTTTATGATTTTTTTTATAAATAGTATTAGTTTTGTTATAGATCTATATGTAATATTGCAGTTTGATTTTGACAGGATATTGGATTGTGTATGCTAGGGGTGCACTGCCAGTGTTTTTCCCCTTTCTTCCAGTGTAGTACAACCTTAGAGTTGTTATTTATAAGCTATGGGGTATATAGGTGCATGCCTCTATACAAAAAAAATCTGTTTTATTTATTATTTGAGCTATGTTGGCATATATTGTGTGTAGAAATTGGTTGTTTTAAATCATTTGTGTTTATATATTCTGTCTTTAGATATACAAAAATGTATCTGTGAGTATAATACTATTCATAAATAGAAAAAAAATACACATCATTGAATCATTTTTCATAGAAAATTTCATATATAGCAAATACTCCTCCAAAAGTTTTATTCTGAGATACCCTTTGCAGTAAAAGGATAACATTAAGGAATGAACAGAGAGTGTGCGTGTGGTTGGTATCCATTAAAGCTAAAGTAGACAGTGAGCAACCTCAAAGAAAAGAGGGCACTGAAGAGCCTGTGCCGATAACCAACAAAGTAAAACTGAAGGTAAGTTCAGGACTACCATTTGCAGATGAAGACATAGAAGACACTGTAGAGCCAAGGTATTTAGGGGAAGAAGCTACACCTTCCTCCTAGAGGCAAGTTACTGAAGATAGTAATCCTGAGTTAGACTTACATGTAAGCTGCATAAAGCTCAAAATGGCATACTGGAATGATGATGCCTTAAGTAAAGCAAGAGAAATAATAAGATATAGGGGAAGTAGGGAACAAGATGTTCCCATTATCTTTTATGCCTATTATTTCAAACACGTTTATTCCAAAACATGAAACAACAAAAGTAATCTATAGGACTCTTATTTCATATATAAAGTTGTATGAGTTTTACAAATAAGTTGGCTTAATGCCAGAACAACTGACCAAGGCCCAATGACAATAAAACACAGCCATAAAGTAGTTTCACCATTTAACAAATTTACAGTTATAGAACTTATAGGTTCATAGGTTCATACTAGGCTATCTGCCCTAGGGCATTTATAAGCCTAGCCAGTGTGTGTTTGGCTTTCGCCACCCATTTTAAATTAATTTTGGTATGCCCTTTTTCGAGGTTAGTATACTGTGCCGCTGTCTAACAGTGACACAGAAGTGATACCCGGGGTAAACCTATAATCCCCCATCCACTCATCAAGATTCCTCTTGAAGAGAGTCAATGAGGGACTCTGCCTAACCTGGACTGGGATTTTATTCCAGAGTGAAGGGAGCCTCTGGGTTATGAATCTGTCCCTCCAGCATGTCCTATTTATATCAGTGCTGAGGTTCAAGTCTCTCGAGCGCGTAGCTCGATGGGATTTGGATTTTCTGAGGTGCAGCATGTCCATTAATTCCGGGTTGGACATGGCTTTATACGTCAGGCACAGATCACCTCTGAGCAGGCAGTATGCCACTGAGTAGAGCTGGAGTTTCTTTAACCGGGCAGCATATGGCATCTGTTTGAGCCCTTTGATCCTCTTGGTGAGGTACTTTTGGGGTCTTTCCAGTTGCTGCAGGTGTCTGGTAAGGTACATCTCAAAAGGGGCATTGTACTCAATTATGGGCCTGATGAGGGATGAGTAAAGAGGCACGATGACCTCTCCTGATCTAGATGTGAATCCCTTCATGATTAGGTGGGCTATATAAAATGTTTTTCTAACCACTTTGGCCACGTGGTTGTCAAATGAGAGATTACTATTAACTTGGGTCCCCAGGTCCCTAATTACTTCTTCTGTACTTAATGGATTACCACCTATGTGGTAATTTGTGGGCACTTTGTTTTTGCCAAAAGGGATGACTACACACTTTTTGGCATTTAGCTTGAGGCCATGGCTCTGGCACCAGTTGTCTGTTTCTATGAGGCCCTTTTGGAGGATGCTTGTGTCGGCTGGAGAGTCGATTATGGCGCCCAGTTTGCAGTCATCTGCGAACTTGGTCAGCCACAGTCCTTCCATGTTGGCCTGTACCTCTGAGAAATATATACCGAAGAAGAGAGGTCCCAGGACTGAGCCTTGTGGGATGCCACTTGTAACTGGTTTGGAGTCTGACGTGGCTCCAGCAATTCTAACCATGTGGGTTCTGTCCTTGAGCCAGTTTGCAACCCATCTAGTGACATAGGGGTTTATATTTAAGCTGGTGAGCTTATCTATAATGCTCGAGTGGGGTATTGTATCGAAGGCTTTTGCGAGGTCCAGGTAGGCTGTGTGGACCACCTTCCCCTCGTCAATGGCCTTTTATGACTGTTTCAAAGAAATCAACCAGGTTTAAGAGGCAGGATCTGCCTTTAACAAAGCCGAACTGAGTAGGATTCAGTGTCTGTAGGTCCCCGATATCTTTATTTATGAGGTCCATGATGATCCTTTCCATAGCTTTGCAGACCAAGCTAGTCAGGCTTATGGGGCGATAGTTTCCAGGATCCGTTGAGGCACCACCTTTGTGGAGAGGGACCACTGTTGCTGTACGCCACTCTTTGTGTACATATCCTGTAGTAAGGCTGAGATTGAACAGTAGTTTTATGTTTGGGTTTAGCTCTTTTTGGAGTTCATGTAGGACGCAGCCCGGGACACCGTCTGGTCCCATTGATGCTGTGTTTTTTGCTTTGGCGTGGGCGGCTCTTACCTGAGCATCTGAGATGTCACGGGGGCAGCACTCTGCTGGGATAGATATTTGCCCTTTTGGTGGGGGGGGGGGTTTGCGCTGAACCTGTCAGCTAGGATGTTGGCAATGTCTGTGGGTTTGGTGTACTTTTTGTCATTTTGGACTAATTCTGAACATATCTGGGAATTCCCACCCAGGTTCCTAACATAACTAAAGAAAGCCTTGTGATTATCCTTAGTGTGCAAAACAGGAACAGGAACAACACACCAAGCCTGGCCCCAAGTCAACACAGAGCTGGTAGGAATTTTGAAGTGTTTAGCAGAGGATGTCTGCAAACCAGCTTTTAAAGATGTAAAGACACAAACCATGCAATGCAAAGGAATTCCAGCTGGAAAGTACAAATCCTTCCTTCGAAATAAGGGATAGTAGACCCGGTAATTCCACCACAAAAGCTTTAATAAACAGATACGAACACCAAGCGGTTTCGCCTGGACACTTCCAGGCTTTTTCAAGGTTATCCTTAGTGTCCTGTGCAATTTTTCTCTCGAAGCTGGCCTTAGACGATTTTATAAGTGCCCGTAGTTTTTTGCTAATACTGAACAGAGATGCCTTCACTTTTGGGGATTTTGCTCTATCATGTAGTAGCTTCCTCCTTCTATTGTATAGTTTGTTTATGGCTGGGTTCCACCAGACAGGATGTCTGCCTTTGGAGGATTGGTTCTTGGTTTTATTTGGGATTGCATGATCCATGCATTCCTGAAGGTGTTCATAGAATGCGTTTATAAAGGATTCTGTGGTCTGGGCCATATTTTCCAGGGCCCGGGGGCTTTGAAGGATTCCACCTCGGTTTTGAGGAGTGTGAAATTTGCTTTAGAGAAGTTTTTCACTGTGGTTTTCTGGGCAGAGGGTGGGGTCGGGATGTGAATATCCAGTGAGATTAGTTTATGGTCTGATCTTACCAGTGAGGGATACACTTCTGGTCTGGAGCATAAAGTCCCCATGTTGGTGATGATCAGGTCCAGTATGTTTTCCCCTCTTGTGGGAGTGGTAACAAGTTGTTCCATAGCATCTGAGTTTATAAATTCTAGGAACCTTTGGGCTAGGGTGTTGGAGCTAGAGTAATGCTCCCAGTATATGTTTGGGTAGTTGAAGTCCCCCAATATAATGGCGTTTGGAGAGACCTTCATATTTTCCAGTGTTCTCAGGAAGGCAGAGTGGGGTTCCTGGGATTGGGAGGGTGGTCTGTAGCAGGCTATAAACTGGAAGGCAGTTTTACCCACTGTTAGTTGCACATGGATAGTCTCTGATGCTTCTTGCTGTGCCACCAACCTGGAGGTGTGGCTATCTTTGATGAATATTGATACTCCCCTCCTTTTGTGGTTCGGTCCAAGTTTTGGGGCCGAAAAGCATGGTATGAGGTATAACCTGGTAGTGCTGGGGTGCTCTCGGGAGCCTTGAACCAGGTTTCTGTTACTGCACAGATATCGATGTTCTCCATGCTAAGGAGAGTTTCGAGTGCATCTTGATGTTTAGACTTCTGGCGTTGAGTGGCATTACTCTTAGTTTCTTATCCCTTGTGATACCTATGGAGGTGGGTTTGTCTTTTGAGCCTTCCCTAAAAAAGGCACTATGGGGGTAGCAAGAGCCTTTGCCAATATCCAAAAGCCCATGGGTGACAGGTGCAAGCCATCCCTAGCAAAGCATCGTGGCTTGTCGAGCATGTCATCCCAGGCTGACAGGCATTGGATCCCCTTTGAATGACACCAATACTTAAGCCAATTGTTGAAATTAATCATCTTGTCTTCATATTGTGGCATCATTCTTGGTGAGGGTAAGATGCTACTCAAGGTCAGGGTCATACCGGCCTGGGCTACATGCTCAGAGAGCTCCTCTATGTCTCTTTTCATGTAGTCCAGCAAGGTACGTCTCAGGTCATTCACACCAGCATGGACAATGACTGAGTCATATTTGTACTTGCCTTGGAATGACGTGAGTGCTTGTGTTATGTGGCGGATCCTAGCGCCCAACAGGCAGCTCACCATGACCTTCTCCTTGTTCAGCCTGGTGAGCGGGACGTCAGTGTGCCTGACGATAGTCACCTATTACAAGTGTATCAGGTGTCTTGTTTAGCCTTAAGGGCTGTGACTGTTCGGCACACTGGCTTTGTGAGCTATGTGTTGCACGTGTTTTGCTTTGGGGTAGCGGTTGCTTGGGTGTCTGCTTTGGAGGTCTCTGCTGCTTAGGCAGATTTTTATTTAGAGCCTCCGAGTATGTTTTTGTGTGTTTATGTGTTTGGTTTGCTGTCGTGGTAGGTCTATGTGAGACTGGAATTGTAGTGAGTGTGGTTTCCTTCTCCTCCTGACTGGTTACGCCAGTACTGAGTTGAGAGAGCTTAGCCTCCAGTTTGGCTATATGGTTGCATCTCTCACATGTGTTGGAATTTGTTGGGAGGAAGTGAGGGTTGTCTGTGTACATGAGGCAGTTGTAACATTGCCTCAAGATTCCCAGATTCACCAGCTGGACCGGAGAGGAGATTGACAACTGACCTTTGGACATGCTAGAATAGTATTGGGAATTCCTTTATAATTGAAAAAAGGGGCCAATGGGGAACAAGGTACTCAAGGGGAGTTTGTGAGGGTGTAGTGCTTTTAATTTTTTAGTGTTGACTTATATAATTGCTTTAGTGAGCAAGTGCCAGGTAACTTAAATGCAATGTGTTACAGGTAACTTAAATGCAAAAACGACAAACAGTAACTTTCAAGTGAAACAAGGAAATAACTACAGTAAGCAATGCAGATATCACTAGGGATCCACAGAAGCACTGAAAAGCCGCGTTTTAGGTGGAATTAGCTTTTCAGGGAAATAACAAGCAAACAAATAACAAGCAAACAAAAAACAAAGCTAGATTCAGCAGGCCTGGATCTAGTCTATGCTACAGCAAACAAGGTGTACCAATTTCAGTAAGAAACATTTAAAATATGCAGGCACTATAAGCCTTTAACCAGAAATTCCCAACTCAGAAGGGCAGAGTCCAGCCTCTCCTCCCACAAGAGTGCAGACCACAAACCTTCTTAATGTAAAATAACTGGCCTGAAGCCCAAGTGCTTTAACCAGAACTAATACACTTTTAGAGTAACAGACACTGAGCCCTCAATCAGCAGTTCCCAACTTAGAAGGATGTAAGCTACCTGTCCTGCCACAACAGTGCAGGCCACAAACCTTCCTAATGTAAAACAACTGGTCTGAAGCCCAAGTGCTTAATCCAAAAGACTTAGAATGATAGCTACACTTTAATCAAGTTACTACCAAGCAGTAATAAATACAGTTGAATACTTTAAAGAATGCCTGGATTAGTGCTCAAGTTATACAAACAAAGCTAGATTCAGCAGGCCTGGATCTAGTCTATGCTACAGCAAACAAGGTGTACCAATTTCAGTAAGAAGCAGTTCAAATATGCAGGCACTATAAGCCTTTAACCAGAAATTCCCAGCTCAGAAGGGCAGAGTCCAGCCTCTCCTCCCACAAGAGTGCAGACTACGAACCCTCTTAATGTAAAATAACTGGCCTGAAGCCCAAGTGCTACCAGAATTAATACACTTTTAGAATAACAGACACTGAGCCCTCAATCAGCAGTTCCCAACTTAGAAGGATGTAAGCTACCTGTTCTGCCACTTCAGTGCAGACCACAAACCTTCTTAATGTAAAATAACTGGTCTGAAGCCCAAGTGCTTAAACTAAAAGGCTTAGAATGAGTTACACCAAGCAGTAATAATTGAGTAGTTTTAAGATGACGCAAAAGCAAAATAAAGTAGGAAGAAACACAAATACAGTAAAAGCAGATGTTTTTTTTTTTAGTGGATAGAGAGAAAGGAAAGAGAGAAAGGAGTAGCAGAAACTAAGCTGATTGGCCTTCTCAAATGTTCTCCCTGTACTGGGTAGAATGAGGTAATGACAGTAGACTGGGAGGAGGGTCCCAGATCAAATTTACACTAGGGGCGGGCAACTGCAAAGCCACCAACTATAAAAACACTATCTGACCCGACACTTGCAGCAGCTGGAGAGGCCACAAAAGTTCCTCACCAAAAGGATAAAGGGTCTCAAAAATCTGTCCTATGCTGCCCGACTGAAAGAACTCCAGCTCTATTCAGTCGCACGCTTGCTCAGAGGTGACCTTTGCCTAACATACAAGGCCATGTCAAACCCAGATTTGATGAATATGCTTCACCTCAAAAAATCTAGATCCATCAGAGCCACAAGGGCGGGAGACTTAAACCTTGACACGGCTATTAATAGGACGTGCTGGAGGGATAGATTCATCACCCAAAGACTCCCTATGCTGTGGAACAAAATCCCGGTACATGTGAGGCAGAGCACCTCGCTGGCCTTGTTCAAGAGAAATCTTGACCAATGGATGGGAGATCGCAGATATACCCCAGGGATTACCTCAGTGTCACTGCTCGACAGAGGCACAGAAAAATAATGGGTATAGTTCCCCATACTAAAGGGGTGGCCTAAGCCAAAAAACGATGGGCTAGGCTTGTAAATGCCCTCGGGCAGATAGCCTAGTATGAACCTATGAACCTATGAACCTATGAACATGGATGTACACTGAATCACAGGTTGAATAGAGTTCTCCCATTGGAAAAACTGAGAAGTTGTTTAAAAAGCCAGTAAAAGTTATCAAGTGGAGTAAAATTCAGTTAATGGCTTGTAATTATTTTGCCTGGGTGCCAGTAAAGAATGCATTTGAAAAAATAAGAAAAAATCAACTATAAAAGACAAAGAAAAGGCTCTGGTTGGGAAGTACTTTGCACCTGTTCAGAACAACAACAGCCCAAGTTTCAGTTTTAGTGTAGGAGGTGGCTTCCAGTAATTTAGAGGAAAAATAATTCAAATGCATTCAGTGTTATTTAAACTAAGTGAGATACTGGAGGAATATAGAAAACCAAATTAAAAAAGGCTGTTAAGTAACTATTAAGATGAGTTAATAAAACTGCAGAAATTGGAGGCTGAAATGAAAGAAAGAATGACTGAATGACTTCTCAAGAAGATTGGTTTCAAAAATAGTTGAGTTAGAAGACAGAGCACACAGTGAAAGCCCGTGATTTTTTTTCTGCTGTATCAGAGAAACTGGAAAGAATCTCCTTCTTTTGGCTTTTCCCAGTTAGGGGTCACCACAGCGGATCACCAAACTGGAAAGAATAGATTGCATTCATTTTATTTGCATATGAATAAGCAGCTGGACTGATGTTCCTGTGCAGGATTTGTTAATCATTAGGCACATTATATGTATGCTCCAATTCTAACCATAAGAAAGGAGGTCTGATATATATTAACAAAGATGCAGTCATACCAGCAGAAAGTCCTCATCCTGACAAAACTGTGGAAGAAGGGAAAGGTATTAAATATTAGGGACACTAGTGTTTGTGGGAAATTATTTTTCACTACACATCAGGCAGAAGAGAAGCAGGTTTATACTAGTGATCAGTGGATGTAGAGAGGTAGGTATGAGATTCAAGTTGCTGTTTCTAGCTATCTTCAGAATATATTTCCTGGTGGAGCAAAGACATTTTTTGCATGCTGAAAGGAACTTTACTTCTCATTCCTCTGACAGTAACAAAACCTATAGAGAGACTTGACCAGTGACACCTTATCCATTTTTCCAAACAAAAATTTCTTAATTGACAAAAAAAAAAAAAATAGAAGGATTTTAGTATAATCAGAAGTACAATGGACAATTGAGTTATAGACCAGTGTCGGAATGATGTGATGATCATGAAGAAGAGTAGCAACAATGTGAAAGAAGTTAATAAATGGGAGAACTGTAAAGCAACATTCCCATTAGATGTATTGTACTCTCATGAACTTTGGTTCTGCAATAAGAATTGTTTGAGGAAGACTGAAAGTTTGTTGATTGTGCTAAACTGGTGAGAAGATTCTAAAAAGTAAATCACACTTTGTGTCATTAATGTTTAGAAGGACACTGAATGGACTGAAGAAGTAACTAAGTAAAAAAAGTTTTTTTTCTTACTATTGGTGTAATACATTACATTATGTGAATTGTATAATATATTGTCAAGTAGTTCTGTAATTGCATATTATATTGTGAAGCAGTTCTGTATAGTATGTTATCAGAGGTATTTTAAATGTGAACTGGGAGAGTTTTATGTGTGACTGTTGTATATGCTAGCAATATTAAAGTAAAATTTGCTTTTCCTTAATTGTAATGTGTCTGGGCTTTACATTGCAATGGGGAAGGCTCGTAAGAAGCAAATTAAAGTTAGTATAGTGTAACTTTGGGCTGCTGGAATATGTAAAATGTATTGATCATTTTATACATAGAATTAAAACATAATTTCCCCTGTTTTTATAGAGATGAATGCCTATAGTAATGTTTGTAAGTTATAGACATTTTAGGCAAATAGGCTTGAAAAAGAAGAGAAAATAATAAGCAGTTTGAAAATGATCATTTATTGCACGTGCAAAGTTATTAGTTGTTTGTTTTTCCAGTAGCACCTGCTTTTAGCTAAAACCAAGTAGAAATCAAGTGCAAGCAGTTGGTCATGAGAAGTCTGAGGAAGTAATGTGCTCCACAAGAAAACTACAAGTTTTTTTTTTCTTGCACTTTCATGGTTACTACTTTTTTATTAGGAAATACTGTTTTATGGAGATAATTAGTCTACAGATGCAAGCCATTGATCAGCAATGGCCTGAACAGTGTGCTTTACAAAAATGTAGAGAGTGCAATATTATTCACTTTTAAAAGGGAATTGGCAAGCAGTTAAGTGAAAATAATTAAAGTCTGAAACTGTGCTAAGTGAATAGTTATGCAAGTTGTTGCCTCCCAAGGTAGCCTAATACTTTAACGCATTAAATATATTAATGTACACTTTAGTTTATTTTAGGGTAGCGAGTACACTTTTTCTTAAGGCTAAAAGTTCAACTTTACTGAACACATGCAAGTTTTTTTGTTTTTTTTTTTATGTGGAAGGAGAATAAAGATAAGATAAGGGCAAATAGCAGTCTCTGTAGGTGGGAACACTGGCTCTGACATGTGTTTTAGCATGTTTAACCCTGACTTTAAATAAGGCAATGCCTGTGGGTTCAGCTATTGATTTGAGGTGACTGCTCATTTATTGGAGGGATAAACTTCCTTTTTGGAAAGTTTGTCTAGTTTTACATGTTTACTGTTAGCTAAAAGGGTTGGAGGTTTAAAATGTATTTAGTGTTTTTTGTCTGATTGCTTCGAGTCTTTTATTAAAATGAAACAGCTGGGAAATGTGATGTGGGTTTAAACAGAAATGAGAAAAGGCAACTACATGCAAGATCAGCCTGCCAAAAATTATTGCACAAGTGTATATTGCAAGTTGGAAGCATGTTTTGAAAAGAACTACCATACATGATGTGGAAGCAGTTGCTTTCTGTCAGAATGGTGTTTTTGGCAGTATTAACATGGGATGTAAATGGTCTTGCAAGTATAGATAAAATTAAGGAATATTGTGTTATATTCAGAACTGTATAGCGCAAATAGCAATGTTACAGGCAACAGATTTTAATAGAAATGAGCATGTGACTTTGATAAAGAAATAATTTCAAGATCAACAGTTAGCAGAGTATCAGTAACAAAGGAAAAGTGGATTAATTATATTGATCAAAACATGGGTTTCCAATATTGATAGATGAAGAAGAAAAAAAACAATAATGACAGATTTGTGATGGGGCGGCCATGGTGGTGCAGCAGTTAGCGTTGCCGACTCACAGCAAGAGGTTCTCCGGTTCGATCCTCAGCTGGGGTGCCTTCTGTGCGGAGTCTGCATGTCCTCGCTGTGGTCGCGTGGGTTTCCTCCGGGTGCTCCGGTTTCCTCCCACATCCCAAAGACATGCTGTAGGTGGATTGGACACTCTAAATTGGCCCTAGGTTTGAGTGCATGTGTGTGTGTGTGTGTGCCTTCCGTGAAAGGTTGGGTGCCGGGCTGGCAACCCCGACACTGTAAAACTCCACTGCCAATCATGAGCGGACATGTGATCCGCTGTGGCGACCCCTAACCGGGAAAAGCCAAAAGAAGAAGAAGAATGACAGATTTGTGATATTAAAGGGTTATTGAAAGGGGGGCTGTTATGGAGTCATGTATTTCAATAGGGCATATCATTTATAGATCGGGACTGGAACCTGATTTGCAATAGTGGGGATTATTTGGGGGGTCTAGAAGGGAAATATAACAATAGAAGATAGATTTCTGAAAAAGTAAATGAGAATATTTGGTATGGAAGATACAAATTTAATAGTAGGAATGCAAACAGAATTTACATATTCTTCCCCAAGATACAATAACCAGGCAAAATTGGATGGAAATCATATTTCAGAAAGGCATGTGCATTTAATTGAAAGCTTTGAGACCCAGCTAAGACCTGTATCAGATCATGCACCAACAAAAGCTTAGATAAAGGTGCAGGTTAGGGATGTAAAATGAGGCAATGGTACTTTCCTATTTATATGTTAAAGGGGAGTTTAAAGAATGGGTAGTAGATATGATTCAAGAGTTATTAGGGAAGACTGAAATTACTTCAGAAGGGATGGTTAGTACGAGGGATGAAATGAAACTGGAGTTTAAAAAGGTAGAAATAAGAGGGACAGAGAAAGGAAAGTAGCAGTAGGAATTATTTAGAGGTGTTGACAAAGGTTGAAATATTGAGGAAGAGGAGTCTCGCAGAACAAAAAGAGGAGTGACTGCAAAGTTCTATAGGAAAAATTAAGGGAATGTGTGGATAATATGTATGAACTTTGAAGGGTTGTTGTTAAGCAACTGTTTTTTCTAGCAACTTTAGACTGCAAAAACCTTTAATACAATGAGTTGGGCATCAGAAAATAGAAACAGCTATAGCCAGACTTGGGGAACATATGCAAGAAAAATAACCACAGATTCTATAAAGGTATTAGAGATAATTTGAGAAACCATATTACAATTTGTATAAAATGGAGGACTGTGCAAACTAAGGAAATGTACAAATGGATATATTTATCTAAGACTTAATTAGATAAGGACAATGCTCAACAATTAATAGCTAAGACAAAAAGATATGAGAAGAAAATGGTAATATATTATTAATCAACAGGGAAGTCTCCAGGAACAGGTGGTATTCCTATGGAAATTTGAAAGTTGGGAAGGAAAAAAAATGAGTAAAGATCTGAAAGGTTGTTTAAAGGAGAACCACACCCACAGACTCAAAAAACATGTTAATTTCATCATGGTTTGGTGTTTCCTACATTTTAACACCACTCCGGGACTATTTACATGTTTTTAAATATTTTTATATGTAATTTCTGAGTCTGACCACATGGGGTCTGGCATATTGAAGTAATTCTGATTGTTTAGTCTGCATCTAGGTATCCCACAGTGCAGTGCTCATCTGTAAAAAGTTACATCATGCAGAAGTTTTTCTTCCTAAAGCTCCTGTCACTGACATTGATTTTACATGCATGCACTGCTGTCTTTCAGTCACTTTTAAGTAATATTTCATGACATTCAGTGCAAATGCCACAGAACAGAATTTCAAAGTGCTTTTTACTGCTGCTGCTTTTTAGAATGGCTAAACTGCAGGTTTTTTTTTTTTTTTTAAGCCTAAATTGTACTACTTTGACTCATCTCCCATCCCCCTTCACACCTAACTTCTCTAGCTGTCAAAGTGGTAAGGATAATTTGAGCTTTTACCTGCTGTGATTGACAGCTCACAGCAGGAGACTTGACTCACGTACTGTTTCCTTGTTCTAGCATTTACTTTCTGTATAGGTAGGGGAAGGACCAGGGAGGTGTGACATCACAGCATGGGTAGGTTTTTAGGACAGCCATGGTGATGTCAGTTTGGGGAGGGAATTGGCCAGAAAACTACCTGTATT
The DNA here is from genome assembly GCF_019279795.1 of Protopterus annectens. Classification (NCBI taxonomy): domain Eukaryota; kingdom Metazoa; phylum Chordata; order Ceratodontiformes; family Protopteridae; genus Protopterus; species Protopterus annectens. The sequence goes on from NC_056746.1 coordinate 1,266,893,558, forward strand.
CAGTGGCCTTGATGGCATCAGTGAATTGGAGACTTTTTTAGGTGGGCTAAAAGTTTTTTGAAAGTGAAACCACCACAGTATAGTAAGCTACTGTTCTAGTGGAGAGAAACAGTCAATTTAAATATTTTAAATGCTGTGTTGTTGTTTATTCATAGCAGGGACAATGAATAGGGAGAAAAGGGACAGAGAAGTTGAGCATTTAAGAATAGAAGCCTGTTGTTGTTCTTTAATAATATTTTAAAGGAGGTGGGATTACTAGAATCTTAGAAGAAAGAGTTGGTGGCTGTTCAAATTCTGCTTCATGTCAACCCATTTTAATTTTAAACCATGGTCATAAATTTATGTCTATACTAGCTAAAATAAGGACAAAGATGTTACCAAAATTGATAAGCATGGATCAGTGTGGTTTTGTGATGTAAAAGCAAACACTTGACAACTGTAATTGAAAAATGGTGATCTAAGGGGGAAGCAGAGTGTAAGAAAACACAGGTGTTATCAATGGCTATTGATGCAGACAAAGCATTCAGTAGGCAGACAGGATTTTATAAGCAGGGCAATGGTAACATCTGGGTTCCCTGATAGGATAATAGGGTTAATAAGAAGAATATATGATGAGTCAAAGGCACAGATTGACGAGGGAGGGTTTCTCTCTGACATGCTATGTTTGAACAGAGGAACTAGGCAAGGATGTCCTCTTCCCTATTATTCGATTTGTAGTCTAAAGAAATGTAAGGTTTATGTGTGGATATTGTTTTGTATTTAATAAATCCAAAAAGGGACATTTTATGTTGTGAAACATTTTGAGACAGTTTCAGATCTTTTGGGGATATAAAATAAAAGAAGACAAAACAAAGGTTATTGTAGTAAACTATGTACTAACATATGGATAGATTCAGCAATACCCATACTTGTGGGGACATGATGAGAAGTATTTTGGTGACTGGATTACAGAGAAACTGTTATGGCAGCTAAAGATATTTGGGAAGAAAATTAAAAGGTAATACAAAAAAATAAGAAATTGAAAGCTCCTGTTTATGGATGAAGATAGTGAGATAAAATCTGTGAAAATGTTTTTGGTCCCTTTACTCTTAAATACAAGTCTGGCATATTTTTATCAATCAGAGCAAAAGTTGTAGATGATAATTAATAAAGAGCTGAAGGCATTTATTTGGGAGGGCAAGAGTTAAGTGGGATAAACGTATTCTCCTCATCATAGCTCTCAACTGTCCAGATTTTCACACACTGTCCAGATTTTTAACTTGTATTTTTTGTCTGTTCCTCATAAAATTTTGTTTTTCTGGAAAATCACCAGCTAATTATGCAGAATTGAATTCAGAAAATAATGACAGACATTTGAGTTTCAGACTTCATAACCATCAGTAAATTCTTGGTGATGCAAAACCTTTCATTCTGTCAACTTTGTTTGTAAAATTAATAATTAAAAAATTGTCCCTATTTTTTAGAAATGTATCCCCCCATTTTTATGACTTTGTCCAGATTGCTTGCTCTAAGAGGTATGCTCCCCCCTAGAACACTTCTGGATTAGGATTCAAATGGGTGTTTTAGAGCTATGTAGTATAGAGGCTCATATATAGAAGTCAAGTAGAAGGTTAGAAATCAGACTGAAAAATGACGATGATGATGATAAAACAAGATGGGTGTTCAAAAGATAAGAGACTAGGATTTTGGAAAAATTCTTAAGGAAATAGCCATACAGAATATTTTTTATTAAACTGAAAAAACAATTTTAAGAACTAAGCAAGTGTGAGAATGGAGAAAATAAATTTTACCAATAGGTATGTCTGGAAGTAGGAGCATAGAAAACAGGCAAAAGGGCCTTGAATTTTCTGGAGAATAATTGGAGAAAATTGGCAAAGGAACCAAGGTGTTGGGAGCATATAACTCTGGAGGTAAAGCTAATAGAGTGGGATTAGGCTAAGCAGAAGTTTGGACTGCCGGTTAGAGGCTGCCTTGGACTGTTAATAGAAAGGGATGGGGAGCACTAAGTGAAAGACCAGCTCTGATGAAGTTTTTATTTGTTTTGCATAAGTATTTTTATAACCCAAGTAGATTTCAGATGATTTTTTTTCCTTAGGCAGACAGCAAATGCAGTATGATGGGGAAGACATGGGCCACTGGGAACATGATTTGTGAGAATATAGTAAGTTGGGAGATTTTTAAAGTTACTTATAGAGTACTATGACAGAAATGTTTGGGAACAAAGAGTTTGTAACTAAGGAAATAATTAACTAATGCAAGGTTATATTTTCATACAAAACATGTACTTACTATGAGTCAGCTGTTTTCTAATTGTTGTTGCTTACAATTGCTGTATATAGTACCTGATGCTTCACTGGACTGCATCCTGTACCTGTATACATTACTTTTATATTTAGTTTCATCACCTTGATTGTGTCTGAAAAGGATCAGTAGATTGTTACCTCTACCTAGTTAACAAACAAAAATAAATAAGTAAATAAACAAATAAATAAATAATGGATGTCTTGCCTGGATAAGTTTATTGTTATTGCATACAAGAAAAGGATTTACTAGAAAATGGAAATTGGAATCTAAACCAACAGTAATGGAAATACTGAAAATTGTAAAGGAGATAAAAGAAGTGGTGGTGGGATCTTTAGAAAGGGTAAAGAGCAAATTTCACAGAAATAAATCAAATGTGTGGGAACAGTATGTAAAGAATAATGTTGTGGAAATATGGTTGAGGTTAAAGGAAAGCTAAGAATTGAGCAACTAATGTAATGTTGAAGTGAATAAAAATGGTTAAATTTATACTGTATGACTAACAATGGAATCTGCTGTTACAATTTGTTTTCTTTTCTATTAACCATTTTAAAGTTTTGAAATGTGGTGATTTAAGTTATGTTCAGCATTTTATAAATGTTCAGATTTTACTAGTGGAGTAACGCAGCATATTTATAGCATGTGCAGTTGAGTAATCTGTACTTAGATTTCAAATTGTATTTTATAAGTGTCTTTCTTGTGGTAAGGGGGTGAAATTACAGCTTTTGTAGGATTAGGATGTCTTTCAACACTTTAATAAACCATTCATGCTTATGTCAAAATTGTCACAACAAATGAACCTCTTTAAAATCGTATTTGGGGACTGGCATGGCTGTTGGTCAGTGTCTCCCATGCATACACAACATAACAGGTATGACAAAAAAATGCTTTACTACATCAATCCTTGTGCTGAGAATTTGTGTGAGTCAAAGACATGTAGTACCAGTACAGTTGCAAATGTAAAGTAGCATACAAAAAAGGAAAGTGCACATAGTTTACAGCTTTACCCAAGAAATAGTTTTCCACAGTGCTCGGTTACTCTTCCCAGTCCTCAACAATATTGATAAGACCACATGTGCCATTATACCAACTACCACATACTTGCATGACTTGTATGCGCACAAGCAGGTTCAGCAAGTACAGAAATGGCTATTTCTGTGCTGACACTTAGGCAGTGCTGCTTAATTTATGCCAGTTCACAAAGACTTAACGTTCGCCCTGAAAGTCAAGTGTTGTTACATCTCCAGTATATGCACAGCATAAAACACAAGAAATGCCACCCTAACATTTCGAATATATTTTAAATGATGTTGGTTTTACAATAAAGCAGCCAGGATGAATGTCACTTTAAATATCCCAGCCAATCGTCTCTCTCTCTCTCTCTCTCTCTCTGTGGTATGTGAAAGGGTGTTTAGCTATAGCCATTAAGCTTCCAGGACTGTTTTCTAAACTACTGCCTACTGTACATTGCAGTTTTCAAAGCTCACAAGGAATTTCAACAGAAAAACAGGGATTTCCACAACACCAAAAATATTCCATACTTGCACACTTTCTCACACAGAGAAACACGCACACATATATATATTTTGTGTGTGTGTGTACGTGTATGTGTATACACCTTTTTTTTTCAGGGAAGCAAGCTCCCCTGCACCTCCCTCCTAGGAGGCTATGCTCCCCACACCTCTGATAGTTCAATACATCAACTCCAATATCACACTACAGTGAATCCCTGCAGTAACACATTCTCATAGAAAACATCTGGCAGTTTTCATACAGCTGATTTTTGAACAGCTGTACTGGCCCTTTCACAAATAAATTTATATGCAGTTGCCCATTTGTCCCCCTCAAATACTGGTAGTGACTCTTGCAGTAGGAATGCATCATTAGTTATGAATATAATGCAGCAAGTATAATAAGTGGTTACAGCTGAAAGGGAACATTGCAGTGCAGAATGGAATTGATTACTAAACTGGACATTAACCAAAACAAAGTGATATTAATGGAACTTGGGAAGACTAACTTCACAAAACTAAAGTACAGTAACTTATGAGAAAATACCTGTTCTGAGTACCACAGTTAAACTAAAATGTTTGTCTAGTTTTCTGAAAATAACAAAGGACCTCTGCCTGTAACTCGTTTCTTACTGTTTTCACACAGATGTTTACCATTTGGGCTCTGAATAAGAGAATCCAGTAATGGCTGAGCCTAATGCGTAATGTTTAGTATATTCCCTTTTGAAGTTTCATTTCAAAAGTGCAGACTGCTCGTCCTTGTGCCTCTAGTCTTTAATTTTCACTGACTCGAAACTCGATCAAAAAACAAATAGGCAGCTGGATGTAGAAAACGCAGGTTTATTAAGAAAATTATCCTTAAAACCAGTAGTACAGGATTTCGTCCCGACAACAGTACCAGAACTTTATCAGATAAATTCAAAGAACCTATATGCACCCTTAAATAAAATAAAAACCAATCAAAACTTCAATTAAAATACACACCTCTTCTTAGAGACCAATCAATAACTAGCCTCATAACACACCCCCAGTACACAGTCTTTACTCGTAAAACAACTTGTTTCCAATTTTACGTGCACAATGTAACAAAACATGGCTCATTGTAACGTTCTGTGTTCTATTCAAACATAACATGTTGCAACTACATCTAGCATCTATCTCAAGCAAGCTTTTAATTTTAACAGACATGCCAGAGATTCTGCTTCATTTAAACCTGGCCAAATATGTGCTCCAAGTCAGATTTGCCAGCAGAGTTCAGCTTTTTCAAGCAGGAGCAGCCATGCTCCACCTCTACCTGTGATTTTCAGCAAATCCAAGACAATAAATTTAAAATAATGTTCATTATAAGCATAGGGGGCCACGGTGGTGCAGTGGTTAGCATTGCCGCCTCACAGCAAGAGGTTCTCCGGTTCGATCCTTGGCTGGGGTGCCTTCTGTGTGGAATCTACATGTCCTCCCTGTGGTCGCGTGGGTTTCCTCCAGGTGCTCCGGTTTCCTCCCACATCCCAAAGACATGCTGCAGGTGGATTGGACACTCTAAATTGGCCCTAGGTGTGAGTGTGTGCGTGTGTGTGCCTTCTGTGGAAGGTTGGGCGCCGGGCTGGCAACTCGACACCGTAAAACTCCACTGCCAGTCATGAGCAGACAAGGTGATCCACTGTGGTGACCCCTAACTGGGAAAAGCTGAAAGAAGAAGAAGAAGTTCATTATAAGCATTGATATGTCTGGCCAATGCATTTGTTATCTTGTTGTTACAGATGTCACATAAATGTTCGCTAATTCTACATTTAAGCTTGTGCTCTGTCTTGCCCACATAGAAACATGGGCAGGACTGACACAGAGCACAATACACTACTTTTGTAGAATTGCAATCATTTTTACCATAGACAATAATGTTTGTGTTGTTTATAGATACTTGTCCAACATCTAGAATATGTGGTACTTTTCCGTTATCGGAGCAACAAGTACTTCCTGATTTCCTCTCGTTTTCAGACGATGGAAATGAAAAGTGATGTTCATCTGCCAAATGGGAAAGAAATGAAGCAACGCAGGGGTGCATGAATGTTTGACAATCGTTAACAAAGTGCAGCAGTTCAAGTATAACCAAAGGGTAACACTTCATAAAGGGAAAATATTACAATGTGTTTGTTCACACACTCGCATGCACACTCACTCATAGCATGTTGAAAAGCCAGCGCATTACAGGAATATGTTACTTAAAGACCACTACAGTCTATTGATTTTTTATTTATTTATTTTTTTTTGGGGGGGGTGGCATTTAACTAATACCTGCAATCAGTTCAGTGAGACACTTGATTTTTCTCCGAAGATTGCATGCTAATTCACTTCCTTTTAAACCCCCGTTAGCATGCATTATATCCGAGTAAGACAAGTCTATAAGTCAAAAGATTGTCATTATTTATTAAATGTGATCGACCACACTTAATAAATTTGAGAAGAAATTAAGTGTGTGTGGTACCCACTTCAGCAACAACTGAAGATCAATGTCATAATGAACGGTAGGATTTCAAACGCTCATTATGACTGTTGCCCGATAACAGAAAAGTACCGAATATGTTTACACAAAGTGCATGCACCACATTTTCTCATATGTCCTGCATTTTTGTTTATTTTATTGCACTCTATTAGCTGCTTAAAGTTACAGCCTCTTCTATAAACTAACAGGTCTCTCCCCATTTGTTTTCTAATAAAGCTGTCATTCATTAAAACCTTCCAATTCTTTATTAAAATTTCTTTTAAAACTTTACTATCAGTACAAAAAGTAGTTATAAAAGCTCAATTAAAATTCCCAACCACATTAAATTTGCTTGTCTCTAAATTAAAAACTCCATCATTACCATTGACAATAAATTCATTAGACATTGTGAAGTGGGAAAGGGCATTATTAAGTAAAGGTATAAAATGTCCAATTTCTCTTTTATGCCATACTTCACCGAGAAGCTCATTTACTAACCATATGGGATAGCCTCTATTAATGAACATATTTTTTATTAGTTCACATTCGTCCTGAAATCTATACCATTTAGTAGTCATACGGGCTGCTTGCACCAGCTGACCCTTCACAATGGTTCGTTTCTGGGCAAAAAGGGTGATTGTTTTCAAAGTGCAAATATGTGTTAGAAAAAGTTGGTTTGCAAAATATTTCAACAGTAAAACACCCATTTTCAACATCCTTCTTAACCAACACATCTAAATAGGAAATTTGGCCCTGACTATAAGTGTGAGTAGAACAAAGGAAATCAGTAATTTGATTAATGAACTCCATGAACAATTGTATAGCATCTACAGACCCTGACCAAAGAATGAAGATATCATCCTGAAAACGAAGGTATAAATCACATTTGGAAAAATGTGTGGAGGAAAATAAGAACTTGTGTTCCCACATTAACATCATGATGTTAGCATACAAGCCCCCACAACAAGAACCCATGGATATGCCTTCTTTCTGGAGATAAAGCTTTTTCTCAATCCAAATAAAGTTTGATTTTAACACTAGGTCTAGTAGGAGCTCATAAGTGTTAATCTTTTCCTGCTCAAGACCTTTTAAGGTCCGGTATTCGCAAAAACACTCATCTCCAACAGGATGTGGTATAACTGTGTATAGATCTTTTATGTCAATTCTAATTAACATGTTTATCATTATACCCAACACCATTAAGCCTTTTCAAAAAATCCCATGAATCAATGCAGATGTGTGTTTCTGCAAACATATTTTTTAAGTTCAATGTTTAACATTTTAGCAAGAGGATGTGTAATCAACCCCCTTGTGTCCACAATTGGGCGCATGGGGGGTTGATTCACATCCTTATGGATTTTGGGAAGCCCAAAAATGGTGGGAGTGATAGGAAATTCAACTGTAAGATAATTATACTGATGTATGTAATTGAACCCTGGATGAATAAATCATGTAAAAAATCCTGATTCTTCCATAAACAGTATTCATTTCACTTAGTGAACTGTCTTCATATGTGGTTGAGTGTAATAAACACTCCATTTTATTGATGTAATCACACTCATCCATTGCAATCAAACCCCCACCCTTATCAGGCTTAATGAATCTAACACCTGATATTCCTTTAAAAAATCTAACACTTGTTTTTCATCATAGGTTAAATTATTCACACTAGGCTTCCTAGGGCCAGAATTACATGAAGCACTAATATCCATTTCACATATATTCTGCAACACCATTAGAGAATTATGCAATGATGGACTGTAAGTGCTAGCCACTCTCAAATAATTTTCCACATATACATTATTATAGCAATAACCCACGCCTGGGTGTGGGTAATGCTAAATTTACCCACGGTTGGCGTGGTTTGGTCCCGAGGCGCCGAGGACCAAACAAAGCCAACCGTGGGTAATTTAGCATTACCACACCCAGGCGTTATTGCTATATTATGACATTATTTAAGAAAAGAAACTATTACTTTTCTTAAATAATGGCATAGTATAATGCCTGTTTACTGCCCTTCCGCAGATGTCTGGCATCCGGCAGTTCTGATGTACTGCGCGCCTGCGCAGTACATCAGAGCTGTGAGCAAAGCAATGGAGAAAGCAAGATCTCCGTTGCTTTTTAGTGTTTCGCTATGTTAAATGAGTTTAACATAGCGAGACAGTTTTAAAATAAGCAACGGACATCTCCGTTGCTTATTTTAAAACTGTCTCGCTATGTTAAACTCATTTAACATAGCGAAACACTAAAAAAAAGCAACGGAGATCTTGCTTTCTCCGTTGCTTTTTTTTAAAACACTGTCTCGCTATGTTAAATGGGTTTAACATAGCGAGACAGCTTTAAAATAAGCAACGGAGATCTCCGTTGCTTATTTAAAGCTGTCTCGCTATGTTAAACCCATTTAACATAGCGAGACAGTGTTTTAAAAAACCGAGTTATACTAATGGAAAAAAGTCAGTGTTTTAAAAAACCGAGTTATACTAATGGAAAAAAGTCCGGGCGACCGGACCTTTTTCCATTAGTATAACTCGATTTACAACGGGCACGCTGGCCAATCAGCGTGCACGTTTTGGGGGGATCATGGTATAATTAAAAATAATAAATGAAGATTTAATTTTCATGTAAATAATTTCAAATCAGTGAGAGTTTCAACCAAATTCATTTTCCTTGTAGGAACAAAAGTTAATCCTTTGGAAAGCAAGTCACATAATTCAATTGAAATGTCCAAAGAACAAAAATTATATATTTTAAAGTCTTTAGCAGTGTTAAACACAATGTTCAAAGGAGGTAGTAGAAATGTAGGAAATAGTCTGTCATCACATTCATTATTTATTGAAACCGTTGCTCCCCCCTCCATGAAGTCCAACCGTTCCCCCGAAAGTTCCCTATGTTGGCTTGAGGGGTTGCATAGTACCTGGACATTTGCCCTTTCTGGTTGTAATTCTGATTTTTTTCAGACGCTCTGAGCACCTGGGACCATTCCCATTCCCCTGGTCTAAAAAGAATCACCATTGTCAGTTGTAGTTAATACACAGTCAGCATCATTAGTGTTTTCATTTGTAGAGTCATCCACATTTATACGCTGAGGCCAACCTTGGGAATTCGGGGTGGGGGTACACTTTGTTGTCTCTAGATGCATCAATGTCCCTATTTAGTTTTTTAAGCTTCCTAGATTTAATAGATTCCATCTGTTCTTCGATGGGACATAGAATACACGTGTATTAGAATTTATTTGTCACTAAAAGAAATGTCCTGAGTGATATTCCTGTCTAATTTTACCACTTCTTTGGTAAGAGACTCAATGGTTAGGTTATTGTTTAATAACCACTTCCATGTACTCTATCCCATGTTTGTCAAACATCTGCAACAATTCATGGTGAAGACTAGAGTTATTAATCAATCCATTGGGAAAGCGCCATACTCGCAAACCTTTAGGCACTATCCCTCTGTTTATGCATTCTCTATAATAGTCAGTATCCATTTGTAATTTCTTAATCTTTAACAAGCATCGATCAGATTCACTAAGCTTGTCACATAAGCTACTCTTGTCTCTGAGTGTATTATCATTAAACATATTATGACATTTCAGCATGTCGTTCAAACATAAACAGTCAGGGGCACTAGGCCCATTAGTAAAATTATGGCCAGGATTAGATACACTCTGTCTCTCACCAGCAGCGGTATTCTTATTTGCAGATAAAATGGGAGATACATTTAAACCATCAGTAATTCCACTTCTCGGCTCCTGAGTTGAAGAACTAGGCATAGGGTGGTTGAGATATATCCAAGGTTTGAGATAAGAACAGTGATTGTTCAGTCCTTTACATTCTTTTGTTTAATTGCTATATTAAAACAGTCAGTTCTCCAATAGACTGTTCAAGTGCATTCGCACAACCCGCAGATGTTCCCTCCATCCTCGCTGCTGAATCCAACAAACCAGCAACAGCAAAAGACAGAAAACTTGATCAAAAAACAAATAGGCAGCTGGATGTAGAAAACGCAAGTTTATTTAGAAAATTATCCTTAAAACCAGTAGTACAGGATTTCTTCCCGCCAACAGTACCGGAACTTCATCAGATAAATTCAAAGAACCAATATGCACCCTTAAATAAAATAAAAACCAATCAAAAATTCAATTAAAATACACACCTCTTCTTAGAGACCAATCAATAACTAGCCTCATAACAGAGCCCCCTCAGTGCACACTTTTCACTCATAAAACGTGTTTCCAATTTTACGTACACAATGTAGCAAAACATGGTTCATTGTAACATTCTGTGTTCTATTCAGTATTCATACTATCATTATTATTATTGTTATTATTCATATTATTATTCATATTATTCGCACTAGGCTTCCTAGGGCCAAAATTACATGAAGCTCTAATATCCAGTTCACATATATTCTGAAACACCATTAGAGAATTATGCAATGGTGGATTGTAAGTGCTAGCCACTCTCAAAGAATTTTCCACATATACATTATTTAAAAATAATAAACAAAGATTTAATTTTCGTGTATATTTTTAATTTATTGTGTTGGATTCACTGCAAATCACAGGTAGAGGTGGAGCATGGCTGCTCCTGCTTGAAAAAAGCTGAACTCTGCTGGCAAATCTGACTTGGAGCACATATTTGGCTAGGTTTAAACAAAGCAGAATCTCTGGTATGTCTGTTAAAATTAAAAACTTGCTTGAGACAGATGCTAGGTGTATTTGCAACATGTTACTTTGAATAGAACACAGAATGTTACGATGAACCATGTTTTGTTAATTGTGTACGTAAAATTGGAAACAAGTTGTTTTAAGAGTGAAGACTGTGTACTGGGTGTGTGTTATGAGGCTAGTTATTGATTGGTCTGTAAGAAGAGGTGTGTATTTTAGTTAAATTTTTGATTGTTTTTTTTTATTTTATTTAAGGGTGTGTATTGGTTCTTTGAATTTATCTGATGATGGTCCAGTATTGTTGGCAGGACGAAATCCTGTACTACTGGTTTTAAGGATAATTTTCTAAATAAACCTGCGTTTTCTACATCCAGCTGCCTATTTGTTTTTTGATAAACTCAAAGTGTAACAGAGCAGGAAATGAATGTGAATCTAAAAACCCTGTTCATTAAAATGTTGCAAACCTGACAATTCTCCTTTATTAAGCAATGCCAAGCTACAGAACTCATCAAATCTCACAGCCACTGCCGTGATTGTACAGCTTGTAACCAGCTTGTAGTTTTTCTTGTGTCATCCTTCAACTCCAATTAACTTGAAAACCTAATAATAAAATGCCTGGGCAAGTTAGACATAATCCTGGATGTTATAGGATGGACATGCTTAGCCTCCACCAGACACTGTTTATCAGTCAATGCCAAAAACTCAGTGGAAATACATTCCACAGTTTAAAGACCCTCTTTGCCCTCAGACAGTCTAGTTATGTGAAGATTATTTTGACAAAACCGATTTTCAAGGTCTTCAGTTTTCAACTTGAGCATTTTGTTCAATAATTACAGTTCCACTATCTGCAGAAAGTGACCTTTAGTTGTAGTCGTCTCAGTGATAATGGAGAACACTGGACTGAAACAGTGTATTCAAAGCACCAACAACACCAGTAAAGTCCCAGTCTTTTATTCAAATATACAAAAAGTATGTGCTCTAGTGCCTCGGCCAACTGGACTTCAAGGAGTCAACAATCATCCATTGATCACACTCTTAAATAATCACAATAATTAAAAAATAAAAAAAAAAAAAATCAATGAATCCTATCATATATTCTATTATAACAATTTCCAGTTATAATCCACATTCAAATCAGCAGGTCAGTGTTCCGTACTTTAGGATAACAACTGTTTCTTTATACAATTTACTTTTTAAATCCAAGTTACTTCAGACTCTAGCTTTTTCCAAAAATTTCCCCCGCAAACAGTTAGAATTTCTTCCATGATATAAATTAACACGTGGTGATGGTGCTGCGGTAGCGTTGTCGCCTCACAGTAAGACGCTGTCCAGTTTGTTCTCAGCTAGAGCGTCTTCTGCGTGGAGACATGCGTGAATGGGCGTACCTTCGTTGAAGGTTGTGCGTCAGGGCTGGTAACTTGACATGTAAAAATCAACTACCAATCATTAGCGGACCGGAGTTCCGCTGTGGCGACCCCTAACCGGGAAAAGCCGAAAGACACAACAACAATAACTGCCAATGGGCTTTCAAACTTCTTATTCCTTATATCTCTCAAATGTTCTTGTATTCTCAGTTTGAAAGCTCTTTTGCTCTCCCCCACATAAAAATGTTACATGGGCATCTCAGAATGTATACAATATCCTCAGTGTTACAACAATAAGTGTCCCTAGGTGTATATGGGACATGATTCATTTTATCAAAGGTTTTAACTATATGTTTACAAACAGAACAATTTCCACAGGTAAGAATACCCATGCTTTCAGGTTCCCTGACTAACATAACCTTCGATTTAATGAAATAAATATGGACAAGCATGTCCTTAATACTTCAACCCCTTATAAAGGAATATAATGGTTTATAAAATGAAATATTAACAAAATCTTTATTCTTTAATAAGAAATCCCAATAAAACCTTATAATATCCAAAACTTTCTCAGTGAAACAGTATAAATGGTAACAAAATAGACCTTCTTGTATAAAGTCTTAGTACTATTCTGCGGGACAAATTTATTTCCCTTGCTATAGTCAGTTATACTTATTTGTTGCTCACCTCTCAATAATCTATTAATAGCTTTCATAATAACTTATTCAATGTAACGTCTCTGTCTAAACATATCACATGTTTTTAACAACTTTTTTTCCATAATACTGTAATTGCACAACCTACTTGTATTTGCTTGATGGTTGAATTTTTATGGCAGAAGCTTAGTTGTGCTCATGTACACTGTTGTCATAACATTTTAAATCATGATCACTAAGACACTATTGCAATCAAGTGCTCGACATTGTTACCTTATTTTGTTGTATTGCAGTTGGCTGACTTCCCATCAAACCCACAACCCTTGACCACAACCATGCTTTGAGATCCAGTGGCACATCTTTGAATTCATTTTTTTGAGCTCTGTCAGATATACACAGGACTACCACATTGGTCGTTAAACTGGAGTTGTGTAAACGAATAAGATACATAACTATCACATCAAACCTTGAAAGGTAGGAATGTCTACCCCCTTACCATACCAAGACAGAGAAATTTAACCCAATTGCTCCCTTAACATGTAGAGAATATGCAAATGTTCATCTCTATGATAATGTGCAATAAACACTAGCTAAACATCATGATTAGCTAACACTGGAAATTGTAGAAAATATCCAAGTCTGACTCCATGGCGTGGGGAACATTAAGTGTTATACAAACATTAAAGATAATGACATCTAGGCTGAAAGTAAAAACACCATCCCTTCCATAATTATGCACTTTGTTATTCTACATTATAGGTTTACCAAACCTGCTCCAGTACTGTATTGACTCCAGCGTGAATGTTGGCATTTACGTATGTTGCATCCTCACACATCCTTTTAATGTGACTGAAAAGGTGCTGTTTTAATTTTGTATTATCTCTAAAAAGTGAAAGATAGAGTAGTATACTCCAGAGTCCAGCAGCACTTTACTCTGCCACAAAGGTGTGCAATGGCTGCTAAGTGAAATCATCGCATTCAGCTACTAGCAGAGTCCCAGAACTCCCAGTAATGGAGAGCTCTGCACTGAGTGTAACTTGAGTTCATATTCATAGATATGAGTCACGCTCAGTCCAGTGTTCTGCATTATCACCACCTTAGCTTCTACATGTGATCCTTGCTGAGATTCCAGCTTTTGTTGAATAACAGTCAGTTTTCACTAATACTCTCACAGGCTTCTTTCAATTACTTTGTATCTTTTAAAAGTTAACATAATTCTGAGAGAGTTTATTGAAGTGTGCAAATTTGCTGATTCTTCTTGTACTTGAGGCCTACAGCAAGCATCCGTAGCTTTACTTTTTTAATTGAAACGGTTTCCAATAGGCATACCTACTGTATCCTCCACATGCACAATGGACTATTTTTACATCAGTATTTAGCTGTTTCTAGTTTCCTGTTTTGATTCCCCCCTCGTCCTTCCCTCTCTCTCCATCTCTGTCAGTAGTTCTGTCTATTCTGTCTTTACTTTTCCACCCCTTTCCTCATATTTGCTTATTTTGTGTACCTGCAGGTGATGTCCAGGAATCTTAAGTACTTCCTCCTTCTGCATCCTACTGCTTTAGTTCCAGCAGTCGGTCATGATGTTTTTATTCTGTAAGACTAATATCCTTCACATCCTCATCTTCCTTTCCGCACATCCATCTTTTTTTTGCTCATCTGCAGAATCCTCACGAGTTCTCCCCCATTTGGAATATTACTTGCCATATCCCCATGGCATCCCTCCATACCCTTGCACCCATGTGTAGTTCCAAAAATTATGAATTAATAAATTATTCATGCTCCTGCCTCCTCACATCTCCAGCATTTGGAATCAGTCTTTCTTCCATCCAGTGCTAGTCTTATTGATGTGAGGTACCATTTATGCACAAGCCTTAGTGTTTGGTCCCCAATTTTGTGCAGTTTCTGCATCTCAGACAAATATCTTAATAACTTTTTTCCCACTCTACCTTTTCTGCTTTCCACCCCTTTTCCCTTTCCCATGTTCTTCTAGCCTCCATTAGGGTGACCTTCTGCCTTCTCCCTTAGAGCCTCACAAAAAATTCTGCTCCTGTCTTTTTATTGCCTCTGTTTCTCACACTGAGCCTTTCTCATTCCACCTCCTTTTTTCTACCTTTCTTCCCCCCATGTCCGTTATCCACTTTTCCCTCAACTTTACATGGGTTCACAATTTTTCCTTAGATATTCTAAATTTCTTTGTAAATTCCTCCAGTGTATTCCATACGATTTTTCATCTGTTCCCTGTTATATCAGCTCTTGTTCTCCTCTCACTCATTCAGCCTTCCAGATTTTGCATGCTTTCTCCCTATGAAGTTTTCCCATCCTTCCATTCCCAGATCATCATCATCCCCTTTTTTTCCCATTTTCTACATGGGGTCAGGGTGTAGTGTTAACTGTCACCATCTCTCTCAATTTAATGCTACACTCCTGCCTTCTTTGACTGTCACAGATCTTTATCCCCTCCTACTTCCTTCCCCACTTGTTCTCTTATAAGCTATAACTCCTTTAACTTACCTTCCTGTAGTTTAATGGTGAAACTTAGCTTAGTACCTCCACAATATCATCTATACCAAGCAATGACATAACATTTATTCATACTACTATGTATACTGTAATCAATTACTTATAATAAGTTATGTTCTTTGATATTGTATACCCTTATAATACGTGTGTGCTGATTGATTTT
Organism: Protopterus annectens; assembly: GCF_019279795.1. NCBI lineage: Eukaryota > Metazoa > Chordata > Ceratodontiformes > Protopteridae > Protopterus > Protopterus annectens. The sequence goes on from NC_056746.1 coordinate 1,266,909,212, forward strand.
ATATAATTTTAATGTGTATCTTTTGGAGCTTTTCATCCCCAGGCCTCCACTGAAAATGGGCTCATCTTGGCCGAGTGGACTATCCCAGTAAACAAATGCCAATAAATAAATAATCCACCCCTTTGCAGGATTCCTTCGTTTCTTCTTGCCTTTTTCCTGTCTGTCCCAAATCTTCTTCACCAGATTGTCTTCTGCTATTCTGCATATGTACCCAAACCACAGTAATCTGTTCTCTTTGATCTTTTCTGCAATTGCAGCTGCTTTGGCTTCTGCTCATATGTCCTAGTTTCTTCATCTGTCCTACAATGGGCATCCTGTCACCTGTCTCAGGCACCTCATTTCTATCACTTCTAGCCTTCTCAACTTCTCTTCCTTTACTGCCCAGTTTTCTGTACCATACAGTAGTACTGGTCATACCACTGTTTTGTACACATTACTTATCAGCTTCTTTGGCATTCTTCTATCATGCACTACACCTGACACTCTATGCCAGTTGGCTGCAGCCACTGTGATTCTAGCTTTGACCTCTTCATTCAGACGTCCCCTCTCTTGAACTATCCCTCCCAGATACTTTAACCTGTTCCACTGTTTTCCCTTCTATCCCTCCCAGATACTTTAACCTGTTAACCTGTTCCACTGTTTCCCTTCTATCCCTCCCAGATACTTTAACCTGTTAACCTGTTCCACTGTTTCCCTTCTATCCCTCCCAGATACTTTAACCTGTTAACCTGTTCCACTGTTTCCCTTCTATCCCTCCCAGATACTTTAACCTGTTAACCTGTTCCACTGTTTCCCTTCTATCCCTCCCAGATACTTTAACCTGTTAACCTGTTCCACTGTTTCCCTTCTATCCCTCCCAGATACTTTAACCTGTTAACCTGTTCCACTGTTTCCCTGCTATCCCTCCCAGATACTTTAACCTGTTAACCTGTTCCACTGTTTCCCTTCTATCCCTCCCAGATACTTTAACCTGTTAACCTGTTCCACTGTTTCCCTTCTATCCCTCCCAGATACTTTAACCTGTTAACCTGTTCCACTGTTTCCCTTCTATCCCTCCCAGATACTTTAAGCTGTTAACCTGTTCCACTGTTTCCCTTCTATCCCTCCCAGATACTTTAACCTGTTCCACTGTTTCCCTTCTATCCCTCCCAGATACTTTAAGCTGTTAACCTGTTCCACTGTTTCCCTTCTATCCCTCCCAGATACTTTAACCTGTTAACCTGTTCCACTGTTTCCTTCTATCCCTCCCAGATACTTTAACCTGTTAACCTGTTCCACTGTTTCCTTCTATCCCTCCCAGATACTTTAAGCTGTTAACCTGTTCCACTGTTTCCCTTCTATCCCTCCCAGATACTTTAACCTGTTAACCTGTTCCACTGTTTCCCTTCTATCCCTCCCAGATACTTTAAGCTGTTAACCTGTTCCACTGTTTCCCTTCTATCCCTCCCAGATACTTTAACCTGTTAACCTGTTCCACTGTTTCCCTTCTATCCCTCCCAGATACTTTAACCTGTTCCACTGTTTCCCCTCTATCCCTCCCAGATACTTTAAGCTGTTAACCTGTTCCACTGTTTCCCTTCTATCCCTCCCAGATACTTTAACCTGTTAACCTGTTCCACTGTTTCCCTTCTATCCCTCCCAGATACTTTAAGCTGTTAACCTGTTCCACTGTTTCCCCTCTATCCCTCCCAGATACTTTAACCTATTAACCTGTTCCACTGTTTCCCTTCTATCCCTCCCAGATACTTTAACCTGTTAACCTGTTCCACTGTTTCCCTTCTATCCCTCCCAGATACTTTAACCTGTTAACCTGTTCCACTGTTTCCCTTCTATCTCTCCCATATACTTTAACCTGTTAACCTGTTCCACTGTTTCCCTTCTATCCCTCCCAGATACTTTAACCTGTTAACCTGTTCCACTGTTTCCCTTCTATCCCTCCCAGATACTTTAAGCTGTTAACCTGTTCCACTGTTTCCCTTCTATCCCTCCCAGATACTTTAACCTGTTAACCTGTTCCACTGTTTCACTTCTATCCCTCCCAGATACTTTAACCTGTTCCACTTTTTCCCTTCTATCCCTCCCAGATACTTTAACCTGTTAACCTGTTCCACTGTTTCCCTTCTATCCCTCCCAGATACTTTAACCTGTTAACCTGTTCCACTGTTTCCCTTCTATCCCTCCCAGATACTTTAACCTGTTAACCTGTTCCACTGTTTCCCTTCTATCCCTCTCAGATACTTTAACCTGTTCCACTGTTTCCCTTCTATCCCTCCCAGATACTTTAAGCTGTTAACCTGTTCCACTGTTTCCCTTCTATCCCTCCCAGATACTTTAAGCTGTTAACCTGTTCCACTGTTTCCCTTCTATCCCTCCCAGATACTTTAAGCTGTTAACCTGTTCCACTGTTTCCCTTCTATCCCTCCCAGATACTTTAACCTGTTAACCTGTTCCACTGTTTCCCTTCTATCCCTCCCAGATACTTTAACCTGTTAACCTGTTCCACTGTTTCCCTTCTATCCCTCCCAGATACTTTAAGCTGTTAACCTGTTCCACTGTTTCCCTTCTATCCCTCCCAGATACTTTAAGCTGTTAACCTGTTCCACTGTTTCCCTTCTATCCCTCCCAGATACTTTAACCTGTTAACCTGTTCCACTGTTTCCCTTCTATCCCTCCCAGATACTTTAACCTGTTAACCTGTTCCACTGTTTCCCTTCTATATCAGTTCTCAACTTCTTCTGATTTCCCACTATCATTACCACTGTCTTATCTGTACTCAGTTTCATCCCATATGCCTTCAGTTTTGCATTCCATTCCCCTATCCTTTACTAAAGATATGCTGAGAGTTTGCCTGTAATGTCACATCATCTGCATACAGCAACTTTGTTGATCTATTGCCGCTAACCTGTTTGCTAATGTAGTCCATCACCAGTATGAACAGCAGTGAGCTCAGAACTGAACCCTGATGCACACCCACTCCCCACTGGGAACCCCTTTGTGAGACTGAACACTGTTTGTACTTGAGTCACTGGGTCCTTGTACTTAGCTTGCCCCATTTCTACCAATGTTTCTGAGACTTCAAACCACCACAGCACTGCCCAAATCAGCTTTCTTGGGACCTTGTCATATGCTCTGTCCAAGTCTAGGAATGCCCAGTTAGACTCTTTCATCATCTATAGTTTCTTCTCAACTATTTGTCTCACTGCAAACATTGGGTCAGTTGTGCTGCATCCTGATTGAATTCAAACTGCTCATCTCCCATCTTACTTTCTACTACTCTGTATGTCCGTTTATCAGTCACCCTCTCAAGAACTTTCATGCAGTGGGATAGGAGTTTGATACCTCTATACTGCCCAGAGTTGTATGTCCCCTTTGTTCTTGTACACTGGCACCACTATGCTTATTCTCTGGTCATCTGGGATACACCATTCTCTCCACACTGCTATGTATACCCTCAGGACCCATTTCTCCCCTATCTCACAGAACATCTTGATCATATCTGCTGTGATCTCACCTGAGCCTACTGCTTTCCCTGACTTCATCTTCCTTAGTGCTGTTCTTACTTCTTCTATAGTGGGCTCCTCTTCTTCTCTCATTGTAGGCTGTGTCTGGGGCAGTACAGCTTCTTTGATGTCCTCTGGACTGGTGAGCAGGTTGTTGTTGTTGGCGTCTCTTATGAAGGGTGTCTGGCTATCTTCTTTATCTTTCTGTTTTTCCCATGTAATCTTATATAGTTTATTTGTGACACCTACCGAGTCACTTTCCAGAACCTGGTAGATTGCCTCTGGTGCCCTGTACTTTACTATTGCAACTCCTTTCTTAGCCAACCTGTATACCTTCCTAGCCTGGTCTGTCTTTTCTATCTCCCACTTTTTTCTGCACTCCTTCTTTCTTTTGAAGACTTCCTGGACTTCTGTATTCCACCACCAGCTTTCCTTATGTATTTTATTTCCATATTTGTCTCGGACACATCTGTTCTGTAGTCTTCACGCATGTTGTATTGAGGAGCTGGCATTCTTCTTCATCTCCACCTATTTCCTCTTCTCAGGGTGCTAAAGCCCTGAGTAACTCCTCAACTGTTTTGCTTTCTCTCCAGTCAACTTCCAGGTCTTTAGCCTGCTGTGTGTTGACCTTAGAGCCTTCTCTGACCACTGCTTGCAGATGGTTTTGGCAACAAGTGGTAGTAAAGTATGTAACAGGTTGGTTGCTTTAAGGCTACATACATTAACACTTCCTTGTGTAGGGATGTCCTCACTGTGGTAGCGTTGAATGATGCTTGGCTAGCAGGCAATTCAAGGGTGTCTTCTGGTTTTAGCAGGAAGGTAGTCCTTATGTTTTAAAGGTAGGGAGTGAGCACCCATGACAGTAAAATTAACACTTCCTTTTGTAGGGATCTCCTTTGATTTATACTTTACCTCCCTCACTTTCTCATTTATGACTATTATGCATAGACCTGGAGATAACAGGCATCCCTGTTTCATCCCTCTGCCTACCTTTACAGGTTTGATATTTCCCATTCATCATGATTACTACAATTTGTGTATAATGCCATTATCCATTTTTGTGGACTCACTTCCTGTCTGCCTTCTGTATAGTACTTCCCACATGGAATTTCACCATTATTGCATTGAATGAATTCTATAGAACAAACAAGATTATCCCTCTCTCCTCCTGTCCTCCTCTCCCTTCTTCATTTGCCATAAGTTTTCAGTGCCCACCTGGTCTCGTCTACACTCTGGATTTTCACAAACCCATTATGCCCTTCCTGAATTATTTTTAGAAGAATCTTGTTTAGCCTGGTCACCAGGGTCTTTGCCAGTGTTCAGTATTCTGATATCCATGTTTATCACCAAGATTGGTCTGTAATGCCCCACCTTTGCACTCTCTTCCACCTCTTTCAGTATCACCACTACCCTTACCTTTCTCATTGTGCCTGTGATTCCCCTGCCTGCTAGTTGGAAATCCTAAATTCTTCCATTAAGGCCTTTCAAGCTACACCCCTCTCCCACTTATAGAAATCCACTAAATACCCATCCAGCTTCCAGCTTTCCTTTCACTCATTGCATTTTCTTCCTTCTCAGCCTCTTCCCTGGTAATTTCCATACTCAGCTTTTCTCAATGGATCCCACCAGCATGTACTGTACTATCGCTTCTGGCCTTCTCCAGTCATCCTTTTTGTTCATCCCTCTCTGTTTACTTTTAAATATTATTCCTTGAATACTTCTTAGATCTGCTTACCTTCCTCCATTATGTTCTGCCCTTCTTACTGTAGCCTTGCTGTTATCCTTTCTCCCCCTTACCACCGTATACTTCCTTGTCAGGTGCTTTCTTGACTCCTCAGCTACAGTACCTCATTAGTCCTTCAGTTACCACTGCTCTATGTATGTTGTTGTTACCTTTGATTCTGTATCAGATTTTATTGCTTCTTCCTGGACTTCCACTGCTTCGTGTTGCTTTCCTTCTCTCATGTTATTTTTTTGCACCCCCCCTTAGCTTCTCCTCCAGCGTTCATTTTGTTTCCTAATTATCTTTTGCCTTATAGCTCCACTCAATCTGTCAGACTAGTATTTCCCCTCCTGCCTGTCTGTCTCCTTTTTCTGTATCTGTTCTTCTTGTTTGTGCTAGACAGTTCCTAGCAAGTATATTTTCCTTTGTCTGTAGATGGTTTACTCTCCACATATCCTTCCAACCCCGTTTTCTCATATTCTCTTCCAAGTCCCTCTTCATCTTATGACTCTGTTCCTTTCTCAAAAATAATCCTTTCCTAGGTGAGTTGTGATGTTGAAGCCCCCCCCCCCAATAAATTCCCCTTCTTGTCTTTTCACCTACTCTCAGTTCTCAAATAAGAAGCTAAAAAAACTCAGATGCACCCTCATTCATTGCATTTATGTCACTATTTCCCACTTATTGAGACATGCCAAATTAGCCATCTTTCCTCACCTGCCGTTTCTTGTTTTCCCCATTGTCAGTTGTCATCCCATTCTGAAAAGAAGTTGCAACCCCCCACCCCCTTTCCTGTCACATTCTACTTTTTGGGAGTCTGCACTTAGCATTTTCTCCCATTCTTTTATTTTTAGTTTTGTTCCCTGCATGTAGGCTACCTCCTTACAGACTCCACACACATGTTCATAGTTTCATAGGTTCATAGGTGTGTACTAGACTAATGGCCCTGGAGCCTTTACAAGTCTAGCCCATAGGATTACCCTGGCATGTATGTATCATTTATCTTTTGATTTGTTTTGATGCCACCTAAGGTCCACGTTATTAGCCTTACACTCACATATGCTGGCCAGTTTGTACTGTCCTTCATTTTTCTCCTACTCCTGTAACCTTTGAATAACCCTGTATCTGTTCCGCCAGTGAGCTGATTTGTTAATTACAGCATATGTGCCTATGCTCCATCCTCTGCCTCCACCCCAATGTGTGGTATCACTCAAAAATTTGCATGCAGATGACCCTGGACTTTTCTCGATTGTCCCTGTCTCCCCCATGTTCCCCTTCTGCTATTTCCTTTTTTTGAAACTTTCTCCCACTAACTATTTTAATAAAAAAATGGTATAATCCCACTAACTATTTTAATACAAAGATGGTATAATCCCACTAACTATTTTAATACAAAGATGGTATAATCCCACAAACTATTTTAATACAAAGATGGTATAATCCCACAAACTATTCTAATACAAAGATGGTATAATCCCACTAACTATTTTAATACAAAGATGGTATAATCCCACTAGCTATTTTAATACAAAGATGGTATAAGTCCACTAACTACTTTAATACAAAGATGGTATAATCCACAGCTGGTGTTGGATTTCCATTTTCCACCCTCCCCATAATGAAAAGGAGAGATTTTGGATTGTAACCACTGCAACTCTGTATTATCTTACCTTGAATGAAAATAATTTATTTGGTATTTTTTGAAAGAGGTTTTTCTGCTTACTCAGATTTTCATTTGGATGCATATGTGTTTAGATTTTGTTATTTATATATGTAGTTTTTATCAGGTTTATATCATGTGATACGTTTTAGCTACTTAAGAGCACTCTCTTTAATTATTAGTATATACTGAAAAAGCATTAAGCAAAACATTTATACTTGAACCACCATTTCCTTTTAATGAAGAACATTTCTGTTTTTGTTCTGAGTGATGATCTTTGTATTTGACTATACAGATGTGTGTGTGAGTGTTTGTGTGTGTGTGTGTGTTTGTATAGAGAGAGAAATAACAGTGTGTGTGTGTGTGTGTGTGTGTGTGTGTTTGTATAGAGAGAGAAATAACAGTGTGTGTGTGTGTGTGTGTGTGTGTGTGTGTGTGTGTGTGTGTGTGTGTGTGTGTGTGTGTGTGTGTGTGTGTGTGTGTGTGCGTGCATGTGTGGAGACAGAGAGATAACAATGGGTGTCTGTTTATGTGTGACTGCTTCTTATGACTACGGCCTTTCTCTCAGTACCACAAAATGTTTCAAATGCTGTCTAGGAGAATAACACTAATCAAACAGAAAGAATGGTACCATCTTGCACCTGCTGTCTCTTACTGTTGGCGTCCTTTGGTGCTCTGTACTAGGGTCATTGCCTTTCACTATCTCTGTGAATGACCTAATTTGTCAGCATATATAACTCTGCAATCCTTTTTGCTGATAATACAATTACCACTGTCATTGCCAAACTGCAGTCCAGGTTTGGCTAACTGATGTTAGTGCTTAAATGTTTGGGACTGTGTCTTAAAGTTACTAAAACCAAAACACTCTTGTCAAGCAAGAACTGACATCAGTATCATTCTGGCTAACTCCAGTGGCATAGGGGGTTAAAGCCCTGCCTACAGCCCAGGTGCCTTGCATACGAATAGCAGTTTGTGCACACCTATCCTAGGTGGGCTGGTGAAGAGGCCACAGAATGGTATGATCTCAGAGGAGGGATTATGATGATGATGATGCAAACTGTAGCTGGGGGCAGGCATCTGCTTGGTGCTAGAATTTATAGCAGGCATGTGGAAGCATGTACCCACATGGGTAAGGAGTTGTGGGTAACTCCACTGATGCAGATCACATACCCCCCCACCTTGGAATGGGGTTCTCAGTGGAAATGTCCTTATAGCTAGCAGGCTGGTGAAGGCTCAAGCAACCCTCATGGCTGCCTGAATGATTACCCCTGTGGCTGGCTCTCATCCTCCGACACTCAGTTCTGAGAAAATCCCCACCATGAGGTAATCAGCTTGTCCAATAGGAAGAAGCTTAATGCTCATCAGGCATAGGGACCAAAAGAAATAACACAGAAAAAAACAGTGCCATGCCAGTCAAGCGTTTATTGCGATCTGGTACCTCGGCCTTTCGCCTTCAAATGGATCACAAATTCAAGGTGCTGTTAACTACTTATTTATACACATCTTAATAAGTTAATCAGCACCAATTATTCAATCAGCTTTTACAAATCAGTTTAAAATGCTCTAGCATTCTTTTTATTCTTTTTAAACATAACTCATAATCATTAAAAGCAGAATATCAGTATTCAATCATTCATATTATTATACAAGTCATGAATTTCATATATAAACATTCTGTAATATAATAATATAACTATAAATATATATTAAAGAGAGAAATTCAGATAAATTAAATAATGACCAAAAGAGAGAACAAAACCTCTATCTATCTACACAGGTATATAACCTTGTATAGAAAGAAAAAATAAACATCCAAACTAATTCATTGTTATCAGCTAATACATCATCTATGAAGGCAAAACAACATAAATATATCAAAATATATGTATACATACATATGAGAGTGGATATGAAAAAATAAACAGTTAAATATTAAATACTTAACTCTAAGTTAAGTCCATGTGGTTTTAGTGTATTAAATTTTAAAATTAGTCTGGTTTCTAGTTCAAGTAATTTTGGAACAATGGATCCCCCATTTTCATAGTTAAAGGGTTGGCCCAACACACAGAATTTTAAACTACTGGCATCACCTTTATGTCTATCCAGAAAATGTTTAGCCACAGGGCTATATTCATTTTTATTCCTAATATCTTTTACATGTTCCAAAACTCGAACACGGACCATCCTCTTAGTCTGACCTATGTACCACATATTGTAACAGGAACAACCCAATAAATATACCACTCCCATAGATTTACAGTTAAAGGAATACCTAGCTTTAAAGGATACACCATTAATATTGGTTACATTGTTAACTCTGCTACAAACACTGCACTGTCCACAAGGAAAAGTGCCTACAGTACTCTCAATCATTTCCACATTATCTTTGCCACAAAAGTTGTAATTTAATAATTCCTTTAGATTTTTACCCCTTTTGTATGAGAAAACAATATGTTTGGGAAAAATTGACCCTATATTTTCATCGTCACAAATCAAATACCAATATTTTCTTATGATATTACTTACTTCATTAGAAAGTGGAGAATATCTAGTTACAAAAAATAGATTAGATTCACTAGTCCCCATGTTATCAGTACTTCTTCCCCTGGGTGTAATATTAGCTCTTATTCCTCTAGTAGATACACTATGTCTCTCCTGTCTCAAAAGGACTTGATCTTCAGAGTGAGATTGGTCTGAGACTCCCAGAACTTTGTTTTTAGAAATTGACAGATGATCACTTCTATAGCCTCTTCTAAGTAATCTAGATTCAACTTTATTTAATTCAAAATATCTATCATTTACATTACTGGTATGATTGAAAATTCTTTGAAATTCACCAAAGGGAAGAGACCAAATCAAATGTTCCGGATGCATACTATCTGCATGTAGGAACATATTCACCGAGGTTTCCTTCCTATAAGGTCTATATCCTATTCTATCATCTTCATGATATAGGGTTATGTCAAGAAAATTAACCCTATTCCTGTCCATTTCATAGGAAAATTTTAAACCATGATCATTATTATTTAATTCCTCGATGAATTCTAAAAATTCAATGGTCTCACCACTACATATAAATATCAAATCATCAATATACCGTTTGTAAAATATTACATTTCTTTGATAGAAGGAAGTTGAATAGATGTATAATTTTTCAAAAAAATCCATATAAAGTATGGCATATGAGGGTGCGAAAGCAGCCCCCATAGCCGTCCCTTTAATCTGAAGAAAAAAATCCTTCTTGAAACAAAAATAATTATGGGAGAGACAAAATTCTAATAATAGTATCAAAAAAGAGGTTCTGGGACCATCTCCCAACATATTCTGAACAGCTTCCAATCCCCACCTTTTCTTAATGTTAGTGTATAATGCCTTCACATCTATAGTTACCCAATAAAAACTGCTGTCCCATTTGATTCCACTAATTTTGGCTATTAAATCCTGGGTATTACAGATGTGAGCTGAAATTTTAGATAAATTACTTTTTAAATGGAAGTCCAAAAAAATATTCACCTTACTCAGAAATGAACCTTTACCTGAGACTATCGGTCTCCCAGGTGGCATTGTCAATTTTTTATGCACTTTAGGTAATGCATAGAATATTGGAGTCAAAGGTTTTTTAATATATAGCTTTCCTATATCATTCTGATTAAGAAAACCAAGACGTTCCCCTCTTTCCAAAATGTCCAAAAGTTCACTATTAAATTCAACAATTGGGTCATTAATTAAACATTTATACTCATCTTGATTTTTTAATAAATCAAAAACCATTTTACAATAGTCATTTTTATTCAAAATGACCCAATTGCCACCTTTATCTGCACATTTGAAAATAAACTCTGTTTTAATTTTTTTCAAATATTTTAATGCAATCCATTCATCCTTATTTAAATTATAATGTTTGGTAAAATATTTTAGACTTTCCATTAACATTGTAACCTCCTTAAACACTACTCTAAAAAAGGTAGAAATTGCTGGCACTTTTATATTTGGTGTAAAAGTACTCTCAGATGCTATAGGTGGAACAGTGAGTTTACCATAGCCCGTAACAAACATTTCACCATCCGCAATGTTATTAGATATGTCCTCATCAAGTAAATCAAAATCAGCATTTTCATAGTCATAAATTGATACATTCATTAAGTCATTATCAATACTTTCATTAGTTGCATTAAAAATATCAGTATTACACATCTCATTCGTATTAGTGCTATTGCCATCATAGAAAAATACTTTCAAATACAATTTTCTAATAAACTTTTTAAGATCAAAATAAATGTCACTTAAAGAAGAAAAAAACGTTGGTACAAATTTACTTCCTTTCAGTAACAATGAATTAATAGCTGGGTTAATAATTAAATTAGATAAATTAACCACACTTAGACTGTCATACTGTACACTACTTACTGGCTCATTCCTTAAACCGATTTCTGCCCTTTCTTCCGTTTCTACCGCGACCGGATTTGTTGGTCTGAAAGGAAGAGTCGGCAGCAGTAATATTAGAAAACGAGCCATTTATACTGTCAAAATCACCCTGTCCATTGGTAGAGTTAGAAAAAGTCACATTTCTGCCAGGAATCTTCTCCCGCTCCCGCTCCCCTGAGGATACTGAAACGCTACGCTGTGTCCGTTGGTTTCGCGGGCTTTTCCGAGTCTTGGATCTGCTCCGTGAAGTATTGCGTTGCCATGAGAATAGGATTCCGCTCTCATAATCCTTCATATCACGTATTAGTTTGTTTCTCTTACGTGACAAAATCTCCGCTTCCAGTTTACTGATTTTGTCAGTAATTTTAGTGAACTGCACTTTAAAGCAGGGTTCTGTCATCACCTCATCTTGTAGTTGCAGGATCTCCTTTTTTAACTTCTCATGTGCTCTTTGGTTCCGCTTGATTAATATGCGGAGCCATTTATTAGTGCATTCAAGAGATGCCGCTTTCCATTCATTGAGCAGATCTTGCTCTTCATCCATAAATTCAGCAGCAGGTAATTTTTCAATGCGCAGACCTCTAGGAGTTAAATTCAGGTCTACATATTTGTCCAAAAGGCAGGTGTCTAAGAACAAGGCTATTTCCTTGTTCATTAGTCTCTCCAGTGTACAAAAACGATCGTCAGTCTGTTTGTTAGAACCCATGTTCCAAACATCAAAATTGGAATTACAAAACTTTTTTTCTCTCTCGCTAACAATTTCTGCAAAGCAGGAAGCGCCCGCTGAATTAGTAGCTCCACTCAGCAGCATAACGGCTAGCAAAGCAAATACTGGCCAAAAATCCACATCCAATTCCACAAACACTAGTTAAAGTCAGCAACCACGAAAAATAACACAGAAAAAAACAGTGCCATGCCAGTCAAGCGTTTATTGCGATCTGGTACCTCGGCCTTTCGCCTTCAAATGGATCACAAATTCAAGGTGCTGTTAACTACTTATTTATACACATCTTAATAAGTTAATCAGCACCAATTATTCAATCAGCTTTTACAAATCAGTTTAAAATGCTCTAGCATTCTTTTTATTCTTTTTAAACATAACTCATAATCATTAAAAGCAGAATATCAGTATTCAATCATTCATATTATTATACAAGTCATGAATTTCATATATAAACATTCTGTAATATAATAAATAATAATATAATAATATAACTATAAATATATATTAAAGAGAGAAATTCAGATAAATTAAATAATGACCAAAAGAGAGAACAAAAGAACCTAGAAAAAAATCACTGTCATTCTAACATCAGTACACTACCTTTAGACAACTCCATTACCTCCATTCTATACACACACACATATATATATATATATATATATATATATATATATATATATATATAAAGCTTGGCTTTTAACCTTCCAGCAGTCAAGGGAGTAAGCCCAACAAAATTAGCTTCTCTTATCATTTATAATTGGTGCAGTTCCAAAAGGGTATGCAATACATTGTCCAAAGCAATATAAGAGCTATAGATAAACTGTACTGACTTTAGTTTCTCTCACATGTGCTTGGTTATCACCAGACTGTACATACTTAATACTTTCACTTCTATGTTCTGTGCATCTTCTAACTAACCCACAGTTCCTCCTGCTCTATATATAATTTCAAGCTTTTTACAGTAGGATATCTAGATGTGTGTTGTGTAGGGCGTCACTGTGGAGCACACCATTACTTCAACCTTCAAGAATTCAAATGGTTGGAGTTTTACCAGCTGCTGCCCCTAAGTTATGTGATATTTCTTAATAAACTCTCTTACACACCCATTTGTACTTCCCTGGCTAATGTTTTAGTCTGGCACAATGCAGATTATTTAGATCTTATTACAAATCTCAAATCAAGGAATAAAATTAAGGATTCTTGATAACTAAAACAAGCTACATCATACTAAGATATAGCACTGAAAATAAGGCCTTTCAGATACATTTGGAAAAAATATCAATATGTGGAATGGGATTGACATTGTAGTGTGTGTACCATATTGCTCCTTAAAGAAAACTGTTCTGGGTATCTCTGTTAACTACACACCTACTTGGTTATTACATGCAATTTCTTACTTTTAGTAATGCATATTTTATTATTAGTGCTTATGAGTTAGTAGTTCTTTGTTACTGATATTTGTAGAGCTACCTCAAACTAGTTTACTAACTATATCACCCATACCAAGATGCTGTTTTCCTATCACTATATACTTATGCAGCACTTTATATATATATATATATGTCACAATTATTCACTGTCTGAACAACATTTACAAGCAGCATAACACTGTATGATTGGGAGTGTCAATTGAAAATCTGGAGAGCGTAGTTATGATCTTCAAAAGTGTGAAAGTTTAAGTGCAAATTAGGGAGAATGAATGCTAAATACAAATAAGGTATTCTCTGTACACTAATGTTCACTTAGAACTTGCCTTTTCAGTCGAGGTATTCTCTGTACACTAATGTTCACTTAGAACTTGCCTTTTCAGTCGAGGTATTTTCTGTACACTAATGTTCACTTAGAACTTACCTTTTCAGTCGAGGTATTTTCTGTACACTAATGTTCACTTAGAACTTACCTTTTCAGTCGAGGTATTCTCTGTACACTAATGTTTACTTAGAACTTACCTTTTCAGTCGAGGTATTCTCTGTACACTAATGTTTACTTAGAACTTACCTTTTCAGTCGAGGTATTCTCTGTACACTAATGTTCACTCAGAACTTACCTTTTAAGTCGAGGTATTCTCTGTACACTAATGTTCACTTAGAACTTGCCTTTTCAGTCGAGGTATTTTCTGTACACTAATGTTCACTTAGAACTTACCTTTTCAGTCGAGGTTTTCTCTGTACACTAATGTTCACTTAGAACTTACCTTTTCAGTCGAGGTTTTCTCTGTACACTAATGTTCACTTAGAACTTACCTTTTCAGTCGAGGTATTTTCTGTACACTAATGTTCACTTAGAACTTGCCTTTTCAGTCGAGGTATTTTCTGTACACTAATGTTCACTTAGAACTTACCTTTTCAGTCGAGGTTTTCTCTGTACACTAATGTTCACTTAGAACTTACCTTTTCAGTCGAGGTATTCTCTGTACACTCATGTTCACTTAGAACTTACCTTTTCAGTCGAGGTATTCTCTGTACATTAATGTTCACTTAGAACTTACCTTTTCAGTCGAGGTATTCTCTGTACACTAATGTTCACTCAGAACTTACCTTTTCAGTCGAGGTATTCTCTGTACATTAATGTTCACTTAGAACTTACCTTTTCAGTCGAGGTATTTTCTGTACACTAATGTTCACTTAGAACTTACCTTTTCAGTCGAGGTAGTCTCTGTACACTAATGTTTACTTAGAACTTACCTTTTCAGTCGAGGTATTTTCTGTACACTAATGTTCACTTAGAACTTACCTTTTCAGTCGAGGTTTTCTCTGTACACTAATGTTCACTTAGAACTTACCTTTTCAGTCGAGGTTTTCTCTGTACACTAATGTTCACTTAGAACTTACCTTTTCAGTCGAGGTATTTTCTGTACACTAATGTTCACTTAGAACTTGCCTTTTCAGTCGAGGTATTTTCTGTACACTAATGTTCACTTAGAACTTACCTTTTCAGTCGAGGTTTTCTCTGTACACTAATGTTCACTTAGAACTTACCTTTTCAGTCGAGGTATTCTCTGTACACTCATGTTCACTTAGAACTTACCTTTTCAGTCGAGGTATTCTCTGTACATTAATGTTCACTTAGAACTTACCTTTTCAGTCGAGGTATTCTCTGTACACTAATGTTCACTCAGAACTTACCTTTTCAGTCGAGGTATTCTCTGTACATTAATGTTCACTTAGAACTTACCTTTTCAGTCGAGGTAGTCTCTGTACACTCATGTTCACTTAGAACTTACCTTTTCAGTCGAGGTATTCTCTGTACACTAATGTTCACTTAGAACTTACCTTTTCAGTCGAGGTATTCTCTGTACACTAATGTTCACTCAGAGCTTACCTTTTCAGTTGAGGTATTCTCTGTACACTAATGTTCACTCAGAACTTACCTTTTCAGTCGAGGTATTTTCTGTACACTAATGTTCACTCAGAACTTACCTTTTCAGTCGAGGTATTCTCTGTACACTAATGTTCACTTAGAACATACCTTTTCAGTTGAGGTATTCTCTGTACATTAATGTTCACTCAGAACTTACCTTTTCAGTCGAGGTATTCTCTGTACACTAATGTTCACTTAGAACTTGCCTTTTCAGTCGAGGTATTCTCTGTACACTAATGTTCACTTAGAACTTACCTTTTCATTCGAGGTATTCTCTGTACACTCATGTTCACTTAGAGCTTACTTTTTCAGTCGAGGTATTTTCTGTACACTAATGTTTACTTAGAACTTACATATTCAGTCGAGGTATTCTCTGTACACTAATGTTCAATCAGCACTTACCTTTTCAGTCGAGGTATTCTATGTACACTAATGTTCAATCAGCACTTACCTTTTCAGTCGAGGTACTCTCTGTACACTAATGTTCACTCAGAACTTACCTTTTCAGTCTAGTATGTGAAGTTTAGACTTAGAATTCACTTATTTATAGTCTTTATTTATTATAGTATCCTATTTTGTTTAATGCTCTGCTTTTATAGAAGTGTGTAGATATGGACTCTAAAGTAAACTAGAAGTTAAACAGTAGTCTTAGAGTTAGCATACATAGTGGTAGTGTTCAGAGAGGGTACAGTTGTGTAAAGCCCCCTTGCAACAATCTCTTCAAAGGTATAATAGCATGATTTGAAATTTTCTGTTATTTGTAGGAATTGCACTTTAATTTTTGAAGTGTTTGGACTTAGCAGTTATTTTAGTAGTCAATGTGCAATTGCAGCATATAATATTATCTCATTTTACACTGCTTTGTTAAATTGCATGATATCTCATATCATCAATACATTGGTCTTGAAATTTACTTGAAAATTTCTATTTTTGTATATTTCCTTCAGGGACTCCACTGAAAATGAGGACTTCCAAGTCAGTCAGCAAATGTGACTAAATCAATGATATGTATGTTTGTAGAGGAGGAATTTATGAATGGCTAGAGCAATCATGTAGCTCTAATTACCATAAACCAATGTTTTTTTTGTCTGTCATAACTGCACTAAAAGACTTACAATTGCATCCAAAATAAATGTTTAGTGCATGAACATTTACTTCTGATACACATACATAATCCTATTATGT
Organism: Protopterus annectens; assembly: GCF_019279795.1. Classification (NCBI taxonomy): domain Eukaryota; kingdom Metazoa; phylum Chordata; order Ceratodontiformes; family Protopteridae; genus Protopterus; species Protopterus annectens. The sequence goes on from NC_056746.1 coordinate 1,266,925,786, forward strand.
ACTGCTAGAAGAACAGTATTATAAATGCTGGCTCGTGGTCATTAACACTATGAGATGGTGTTAACAATCTCTGAATCTTATCCGTGTGTGTGTGTGTGTGTGTGTGTGTGTGTGTGTGTGTGTGTGTGTGTGTGTGTGTGTGTGTTTTACCCTCTGCCTCTGGAGATAGGTATCCTGTCACACAAGTTTGCTACGTTTTTTGCCTCAAAAGGTAGGTATGCTGTCTTGCATGGATTCTAAAAGTTTCGTTAATTTTAAACTAGCACACCTACTAATTATAAGAAGGAGGCTGCAGATCAATAGTAAACAGAAGAAAAGTTCAGGACAGGATGTACTATTGATAACAAGTTTCACAACACTAATGACATTTTCTTGGTGTTTTATCCCTCCCTTAAACTCTTATGTCTCCCAAGAAGGTGAAAGAAGATTCATTTCAAAATGATGTTTAACAGCTGTTTAAATTAAATAAAAAAAAAAACTGGTCAGCTCTCTCAGAATGCCTGCAGAAGTTAGATGTCATCATTGTAATTTTAGACATTCCTCGTGCTTTCTGGTAAGCAGAAATGTAAGAGTAACAGCTTTCTAGTGTTATTTATTTATAAAGAAGGAGCACTTAACTTCCTTTTTTTAATCATCTACTAAACAGACTTCTTAAAGTATGTAGTGAATGTTTTCACTGACACCTGAGCTCTCCTCAAAGAAGCACATTTAGAATTCTGATAAAATCACCTGCATTTAGTTCATACTTGAACAGGCTGCTTGGTGACACTTAGAAATTAAACCCAGGTTAAATTGTGAGAAACTCTTCATTTACTGTTATTCTGTCATTGTTTAAGACAACTTTAACAAATTAAAAACTAGTTTCTTGGGTTAAACGTTTACATTCTTGTTCATGTTTTATAAAATGAGTTGAATTAGAAGGCTGTATGAATATTTTTCTTTAAAGAGGTAAGATAAAATTGCAAAGATTTTGTTAATAGTGACAGTAGTGCAGTAGGTAACACACTTTCCTTCTTTCGTGCAGGAAGATCACAAGGCTGTGGATTCTTTTCCTATGCCATTTTCATAGGTTGTTACTAGGCTAACGACCACTGGGGTCCTTATAAGCCTAGCCACACACCCCAAATCATTCGGGTCCCGAGTATAATGGGTGTCTATATGGGGGGGCATGTTAGTGAGCCAGCTAAGGATTTATAGAGGTAGTATTAGGATAATATGTTTCTTACTGACTGCCTCTGTCCATAGATTCATGGATTAATTTCCAGTACTGTCTTTACAGTGCAGCATAACAGGACTGCTGCACTCCTGAGTATGCTGTCCTTTGGATGAGATGTGAAACTGACACCCCATCTGCCTGAGTTGATGGTAGCTCAGGTGGATACAACAAATCCTGTGTCACCTATCAAAAAGAGTGGGGCTTTTTTATTCAAATATATACAATACTTATTATTTCATTATTTACAAATATTTATAAACTTTTCACATTTTATACATTACATTATATTTAATCACTTCCCCCACCCATTTTTTCCACAACCAAAATCAATTTTTTTCCAAGATCTCTGCCAAAATCCATTTCCACTGAACTTAATTTCATTTATCATTTCAGTCCATATTGTCTATAAAATATAGAATATTATTCTGTCAGTTTGTTTACTTTTTCTTGTTTTTCACACCATAAAAAAAAATTAAATCATATTTATATTTAATTGTTCCACTTTTGTAATTTATTTAAATATATTACATTTACATACTTCATTCCATAATTCTTTAACTCTCATACATTTCAGAAAAACATGTTCTGTTGTTTCATATTCTCCACATTCATGGCATGCTCTATTTATTTTACCTTTGTATGGCATATTTGCCTATTTTATAGACAATCTCCATAGAAAATCATTGCATTCATTAATCTTTTTATATCATTTAAATCTCATCTTCATTGTATTATTTTTCCCAGTTTCTACCTTATTCCTGCATCAATAAACTATAAAAAGCTTTCATGATACTCTGAAAGCATTCTTTTCTATCTTTTTCAATCTTATTCATTTTTATTTTTCATAATATAATTTTATTTTGATATTCTTTATGTCTTCATTTATATTTTCTTTAAGCCTTTTACCTGTCTCCATTTTGTTCCAGAAAGCCTGATACTTAAATTTAATAATATATATCAAAATTTATTCTTCTTTTATATAATATTTAAATGCTCTGTATAAATTTATTGATGCTGCGTACACAATTGGATTAATTAGCCCCAATCCCCCTTGTTTTTTTTTTTTGTACAACATTCCTCTGTTAAACAGATTCACCTTGGAACCCCATATAAAGGAAAATAATATATTCATCAATTCCTTTTCATATCTTGTTGGGACCATATAAACATGTGCCATATATACAACTCCTCCTAGTATCATAGTATTTATCAAATAACCTTTCTTTCTATATGAAAAAACAAAACAATTTCCAAAAAAGTCATGTCTTTTATTTCATTAAATAATGTTTTCCACTGCTGTTCTTTATATATATTTTGTCCGAACATAATACTGAAAACATCTATAACCTCCTATTACATTTTATATCTTCTATGATGCCCACCACTGTTGCTAGTATGTGATGGGCAACACTGTGTGTCATCCCCATGCTTTGCCAGTAATCAAGGAGCCTGCATCCTCATCACTGACACTGGAGAGGGACATGCACTTAGAATAAAAATGGATACACTCAGTATTTTCAGATGCAGACCTCTCTGTATCAAATACAGTTTCCCTTAAGAGCACACAGGGAATACACTCAGCCCAGGGTCTGGTTGCCTCTATATCTGTCTTCCTCCCAATCCCCAATAAGATTCCCCACTGGTACAGCTGTAGGGTTAGGTCCTCAGCCGAGTATCCAAGCCAAGTCCTCCAGCACCCTCTCTGTAAATCCAGTGCTTCATGTTCCTGCCCCAAGTAGCTGACACACATACACTGAAAGGTTTAATTTTCACACAGACACACACACACACATGGGAAAGGGTGGCACAGGTTTACCTGCTGTGCCTCCTTCTGCCCAGAATATAAGGTAGTTATCACTGCCACCAGACATCCCACAATCAGCTACTCTAAGGCCCTTAACAAAGGGTGTCCAAATATACTGTGCAATATTAATACTAATACAAATGGCAGTAGTTCACCAAGACATCTAGGCCTTCTGGAGTGGCCCACACAGTGTCACAAATTAAATATAAGTGCTCTCAAAGGTTAGATGCTCTCTACAAGAACCAGCCACAATAAAAGTTTTAAATATATTTAATAATAAATAATAAAAGAACATGAAAATTTTAAATATATTCACAGTAAGCCACAGATTTCAAATCATGGAAAATATTGAAAATAACATGGATGGACAGAATCATACAAATAAAAAAAAACACTCTCTAAACTAAGCTTCACTATATTCCTGACTGAATCTAAAAGAATTTACTGTACCCTAATAACTTACTTGGGCAAGGCAAGATGAAACACACGAGCAGCCTTTCTAGTCAGGCTCCCAAACAGAATACTCTATGTTCTCTGAGTTTACTCCCTGTAAAATATAATATCCAAGATGACTTGCAAAATAACCTCATCTGGTCACCTGTCTCTAGGTTCTTACAGTATTCTTCTTTGAAGGTGAGACAGGAATTGAACATAGATGGCTGCAATACACATCCAAATGTTTATGACCGTGCCTGGAGGTCTCTCTTCTTTTCACTGAGCTAATGAGCCAAGGCTCTGTCCCAGACCCAGCATTTCCTATCCTAATCAGCAATGTATGGTGCCTTTTAATGATTTAACAGCTCATTTACATTTTCCTTATTTTTCTTAAAATAAGTCAGTTGGTTAACCTTTACTGTGCCAGTGTCCTCTATTAAAACATATACATTTAATTCAGATACCATAATACATGTACATTTCTCTTCATGTCAGCAGGGTGCACTGTTGATGCATTTTAACACAACACAAGCAAAGCTCACAAATACAATTTCAGCACAAGCACCTGTACAGATCAGTTTGATACACTAATGACATATAATTATTTACAAAATTCCGGCTAGCTGTGCTAGCACAAGTCATACATCCACTGCCCTACTTCGCCTGGTATGGTTGGCATTACCGCCTATCGTCAAATCTTCTATGCTTTCTACTGAACCAAATGCTTTACTTTTTTCTTTATTTATACATAAACCAATTTTGATTACTATGCAGTTTAATTTTTAATAGCTTTCTCCATCTGTTCTGTATAACTAGTAATTATTATATTATCATCAGCATAAGTATACATTAAAGGCAATTGTAATTAATTTAACATTTTATATCCTACAATATCTATTTTATTCAGTATTACATTCATAACCAATGAAAACATAATGCTACTAGCAGGACAGCCTTGTCTTATTCCCAATTTTAGTTTCTCACTTATCCATCCATTAACATCAATTTTAACATAATTTCTATCATAAGCTGATTTAAATACATCCATTATTTTCTTACATATATCATATGCATTCAAAATATTCCATAATGATTCATGTTGAATTCTATCATATGCTTTACTTAAATCTGTTATCATAATCTTTGCCTCAACTTTTTTATTTACAGTATTATCCTCTACCTCTTTAATAATCCATAATAAATCTTGAGTTCATTTTCCTTTCCATCCAAAAACAGTTTGATCATTTAACTTTCCTTTTTATTGGTTAGTCTTTTAGTTATAATTCTCATGAAAATCTTATAATCTGTATTATTCATAGGATCATAGGAAGTTACTAAGCTACTGGCCCTGAGGTCCTTATAAGCCTAGCCAAGAGTTTAGCCAATGTTTAGACAATTCAGCGCCCAAAGCCCCTGTCTAGCAGGGACACAGGTGGAATCCCAAGGGCTGCATTTTCTGTTTCCTATCCAGTTATCCAGGTTGCACTTAAAAAGGGATAATGAGGTACTCTGCTTGATGGGGAGAGAGTGTCTGTTCCACATATGGGAGAATCTCTGGGACACAAATTTGTCCCACCAACAAGTCCTATTGTTATCACAGACCAGGTTGAGGTCGCACATATGGGTTACTCGAGTGGAGCTTGACTTGCAGATATGCAGAAGTCCAAACAACGTGGTCTGAGATTGCTTTGTGTGCCAGACAAAGGTCACATCTGAGGATTATGTATGAAACTGAGTATAGGAACGTGGCTGTTAGCCTATCTGTGTAGGGCAGATGTTTGAGGCTCTGAATTCTCCTGGTGAGGAACCTCTGTGGTCCCTCCAGTTGCTGCATGTGCTTTGTGAGGTACATGCTGAAGGGAGTGTTGTACTCAGTAATTGGCCTTATAAGGGAAGAATACAGGGGTGTTATGACCTCTTTGCCCCTGAATGAGATACCCTTACTTATGAGGTGGGCCATGTAGAAAGCTTTCCTTACAAAGGAAGCAACATGGTGGTCAAAATTCAGGTTGCTATCAACCTGGGTGCCCAAATCCCTCACTAGTGATTGCATGCTTAGGATGTTGTTATTAATGTGATAATATGTGGAAACATCACTCTCCCCAAAGGGGATGATGATGCATTTTTTGGCATTCAGCTTGAGGCCATATTTCTGGCATCAGTCATTTGTTTGTGTGAGACCCTGTTGGAGGATGTCCAGATGACTTGGGTAATTGATGACAGCACCCAGCTTGCAGTCATCTGCAAACTTGGTCAGCTATAGCCCATTGGTTTTGGCCTGCACCTCAGAGAAGTATATCCCGAATAACAGAGGCTCCAAGACCGATCCCTGAGGTACACCGCTTATTGGTCTCCAATTCTTTAAGTCATCGTTATCCCCTTTTTTCCATATAAACTTTATGATCCCTATACATATCTCTATGTAACTGATTCCCTTTTCCAACCATTCATTCATTATACATATGGTATTCAATACCATCCAGACCTGTTGCTTTATTCATATTTATATCTTTCTAAACTTCATTAAGTCATTAATACTTATATTCTTTTCCAAATATTCATTATCATCCTTGGTTAAATTACTTATTTCATATTTCCTTTTATTTGTATTTTTTAGCAAACAGTTTTGTAATACAACCTTAATGATTTCACTTATACTTTCTTGTGTAGTCACATGTTTGCCTTCTTTATTCGTCAGCTCCCCCATTATTCTTTTTATTTTTTATTAATCTATTTAAATAAGGTGCTGCTTCTTCCTTCTTTCCTTCCACACAATGTCTTTGTCTATATAACAACTAATTAATCTTTGCTTATTTTCATATATTTCTCTTTCATAAAAAGCTGTATACCTCAAAATATATCTTGCTTTAAATTCTTATAAATATTTTCTTTTTTGTATTTTTTTCAATACATTCTAGAAAACAATTTTTATATTTTTCTTTAAAACTAATCCATAGGTTGTCCAATTTTCATAAAATTTTCTCATACCTATGTGATTCTCCCATAATGTAAATATTACTTTTCTGTCATCTTGTTCTGATTCTGTTTCATTTAATCTTTTAATTCCTTTCCCTATTTTTATATATTTTTGTTTTTCTTGTACTGTTATCCATATCACTAAATGATCAGAAAATCCAGTATTTATTCCTTGTTGCACAATCTTTAAACTATATATCAAAAATAATCAGTTTTAGTCATAATCTCATTTCTTCTATAAGTCCAGTGTCTGTTTTCCCATACATATAGTTTGCCACATTTCATAATCTCACTAACTATTTTAACATCATATCTTTTCTTCTTGTTTATTCTCAAATTACAATTGTAGTCTCCTATTAATATTATATCCATATTAACACATTGATAATTTAGAAGTTTTCTAAACATTCCTTCCCTTTCTTTTATCGTAACATATGCATATATGGCTATAATTCCAACACACATTTTTATTTCATCTTAAATCTAATAGAGTAATGGATCACAATTCCACTATTGTCATAGCTAATATTTTATTGTTTCCTTGACATAACATGCATATACCAGAACTCATTTCTTTCCCCATATTCAATATGATTGATCCATTCCACATTTTTTCTACTTGCATTCTTTCTTCCTCTATTAATAATCTAATATCCTTTAATATATTAATATGAGCATCTAACAAAGCACACCATTCTAGTACTGTTAGCCTTCTCTTAATATTTTTCATATTATTGACCTTTACAGCTAATATTTTCAGTTTTTAACAAAAAAGAAGGGAAAGAAAAATAAAGAATACATTTCATCCTTTGCCGTTATTGATCTCTTTAAATGACATACATTTATATTTCCTTTTCCTTTCTTTAACCCTTTTTCCCTATTGAATTCTTTCTTTAACTACTTGCTAATTTACATATTCTTCTTCACTTATCCGATTATTTTCTTCCTCGTTTTTATTTCCTTTTTCTTTAACATTGTTTTCTATAGCCTTGTCTGTCTGATTCTGATCTGTACCTTCCCAAATTATATTTTAACTTTTCCAAGTCTTGTATATTTTCTTCAACTTCAACTTGTTGTTCATCATTATCACATTCTAACCATGTATGTCCTGTATCACCACATTTTTTACATTTTAAATCACATTCTTTTGCCTCATGTCCTGTTTTCCTACATAGAAAACATTTCCTTTTATTACATTTACTAATTAAATGATCATCTTTTTCACAGAAACAAAAAACAGGTTTTGGGTTGCCCCCTGTATCTTACAAAACCTCTGTTACTATTCACATTTATAACAATTGCTATATGCTTTACGGTATTATTTTCCATGTTTAAAATAATACCGCATTTCCATCCCTAGTCCAAAGTCCTCTTTCATCACAAACCTTTGTTGTGCCCATTACTTCTTTGCAGTCAATAAATGCATCTTTAATTCCAAAGGTTCTTTTTGCTCATATTTTCCTATAAAATTTTCCATATACTGTCCATTTTCAAGTAATAAGTCTGAAGAGGTCCCTCTGTTAATAAGAATGAAAGCTCTAACCTCCTTTGCAGTAACACCTAAAGGTGCAGTCAAGGAGTCCCAGACGTGGTACCTGTCTAAGCCTTTCTCTTTTTGTTGCGTATTCAAACCGTATACCTTTTCTTCATTTCCTTCATTAGTTCCTTTCTTCCTTCCCCTTCTGTCATGGTTTGCACATATGGCTTCCCATCTGATTCACTTTCTCTCCCATCTTCTTCAATTTTTTTCCATTATTTCACTCCACAATACTGCTGCGTTGTAGCTCACTTTGATTAATCATCTGCTCCAAATAATAATCCCTCAACTATCTGGACGGGAGAGTTGCAATAATACATTCCTTTTGGCTCTCTGTTTCTTCTTCAAACTGCTTCTGTTGACATACCTCCTCCGAATTGACCTGCATCTCCTCTACTGAGATGCTCTGCTCCAATAACTCCTTCCCCTCTGGTACAAATAATTCCTCCACTTTCTGATCACTTTCTTCCATTACTGGTAGTATTTCTACCAATTCCAAACTGCACAATAACTCCACTTGTTTATTTTTCACTTGGAATAGCTCCTTCAGTCTCTCTGGACCACCTTCTTACCTGGAAGAGAAACAGGAGAACAGAAGCGTAACACAAAATGTCTTCCCCCTATGCTACAGAGTAGGGAAAGTCCCTAATGCCCTGGCCAAATTTCCCATAGTAGTATAAATGCCAGCTCAGGCCTCCTCTGAAAAGAAGTCACCAGCCTATTGGGACTAACCCAGTCAACAAAGGATAAATAAATTACAATGACCAGAAACTAACATTTATACACCCTGATAATTGATTTGCATTATTTTACAATTTGCTTGTATACTTTTAAGCAACTGTACTGTTTGTGACTGGTATTTTTAGGTTCTCATTCTTATTTATTATGTTTTTAAGCAAAAATGAACCAGGAGAAGGTATATGTTCTTTTAGTATAGAAAGAAGTGTGCATGTGTGTGTCTGTGTGTGTGCGTGTGTGTGCATGTGTGTGTGTGTGTGTGTGTGTGTGTGTGTGTGTGTGTGTGTGTGTGTGTGTGTGTGTGTGTGTGTGTGTGTGTGTGTGTGTGTCTGTCTGTTTACATATTGTATATGTATGTAATATGTATACATATAATACATATATGGCTGTGAGGGAATATGGTTGTATCCAGTTTTGGTCAACATCTGTAAAGTCAACAAAATTTGGTTGACTAAGCAGATGATCAGCAGTTGTGCAAGTGTTAGCAGGGTGTATTTTTTTTTTAATTTTAATTTTGCATGTGCCGAGGTTAGTGCTCAGGACATGTGTACTTACATGCTAACATTTGCATTGACAAAATTTAGTTTTTAATGTTATTCACATTGACATTTAGGTCTGCGATCAGTTTAAGTAGATCCATATATATAGGTCACTAAACATGCCTGAGAAACAACCTTGCAGAATGTAACAAAAAATACAAAAAAACAAAACAGCACAAACATTGTTTTTGCAGGAAGGGGCAGGATTCCCTTCACCACACAACCACTGCTAATTTTATATATATATATATATATATATATATATATATATATATATATATATATATATATATATATGGGTAAGTGGTATATTCCCCAACCTCAAAGACTGTCAATGTCAGACACGGGTTTGAATGAGCTGGTGAGAATCTACAGCTAGTCTCTTAATTCTTCACTTGACATTTTGGCTCTGTGCAGTCCTCAAGCTTACAAAGAACTAGTCAGGGACTTCACTACAAATGGTGTTGTGTTGGTTAGTTCAAAAACAAGGTTGCCCTGTACAATATTTTTTTTTTTTTTTTTTTGTCAGAATGCGATCTCTTAGAATAGGAAACGTCTGTAGCAACAAACCATCATGCAGAACTTTCTGAATAGTGGAAAGGCTGTGCAGACCAGCCTGCCTCTCCACACAGAACACTTTATCTAGTTAGGAATGTGAGTTACCTTCTTGGTACTTTGCTGCCAAATGTGCCCTGATCATACAAAATGTCTATCACAGAACTCACCGAGATTATGAATGGTTATCCAAGGGAGCAGAGGTACTAGGCCATGTCCTATACCAGCTCATTTTTGCATTTGTCCAGGATTGGTTATTTCCATCTTAGTTAAAGGAGGCATTGATTACCCTTAGCCTCAGAAAGCCAGGTTAGTCCTTGAAGAACTGGATAGTTATTAACCTCTCCCAAACTTTTCCTTCATTGGCAAGTTTCTTGAAAAAATAGTGAATTTGCAGCTGAAATCTTACTTGAGATATACTAACATCAGTGATGCATTCTAGTCCAGTTTTCAAGCAAGATGTAGCACTAAGATGACTCTCACTAGGGTCTTTCATGATCACCTTATGGTGAGCGGTAAATGATATCACCTTGTTTTGGTTCTGTTTCATCTCTCATCTGCATTTGACATGGTGCACCACACTATTCTACTGGGTTGACTGGAACAGTTCTCTGGCATTACTAGTTTTGCTATGGATTGGTTTGCCTCCTCTTTTCAAATGAACGGAGACTAAACTCTGGAGTTAACTCTTCCTCTAATTCCTGTTTGTTATTTGGTGTTCCAGAGGACTCAGTACTCAGTCCACTGCTATTCAGCATGTACACGAGTCCACTGGGAAAATTATCCGAAGGAGGGGTGTGCAGTATTCCACTGCTGATGACACTCAGCTTTGCCTCTTTTTCCCCTCAGGATTCTATGTGTGCCATTAACTGTCTAGCCATTAGCTTGGAAAGAATCCATTGATGGATGGTTGATAATCAGCTGAAGGTTTCCATGACTATTCCTGCCATGTCTGGGGACTGCTCTTTGCCATTTTTTGTCTCCCAGCATCACCTATAGTGGAGAAAAACTGTACTTCATGTTAAGGGTATAAGATTCGGCAGTGACCAAGTCCCGCATTGCACTTTCGGAGCTCCTTACTGTAGTGCATGTCTTGGTACTTTTCCATCTGGACTGCTGTAACTCTTTGTATCAAAGTTTGTCAGAATTTGAACTTCATCTGTAGATTGTACAAAACTCTGTAATCCAGGCACTCACTAGGTTTTAGTTACCATAACATTATGCTGGGTCTGCATGTGCTGCACTGGATGTCCAGTTTAGGCCTATGTGGACTGAGTACTCCTTATCTAGAGGACTTGCTGATATGCTTTCAGCAGACCCAGTCTCTGTGCTTACCCCACAGAGGTTGTTAATATTTCTGGAAACCTGCCTTAAGTTTTCTGGGATTTATGTTTTTCCCAATGGGTGCTGTGCCTTGGAAACTTGTTACCAGGTTAGCTGAGAGGTTTCCATTGCTGAGTAGATAAAACATTCTCCAAAGGCCTACTTATATGAGCAAGCTTTTAACTGACCTTAACTTTTGATTGCCTTAGTAGCTGTTTAAGCTGGTAACAATGTGTCTTCTTCTTTCGGCTTTTCCCAGTCAGGGGTCGCCACAGCGGATCACCTGTCCGCTCATGATTGGCAGTGGAGTTTTATGGTGTCGAGTTGTCAGCCTGGCGCCCAACCTTCCACAGAAGGCACACACACACACACACACACACACACACACACACACACACACACACACACACACGCTCATGCCTAGGGTCAATTTAGAGTGTCCAATCCACTTACAGCATGTCTTTGGGATGTGAGAAGAAACCGGAGCACCCGGAGGAAACCCACACGACCACAGGGAGGACATGCAGACTCCGCACAGAAGGCACCCCAGCTGAGAATTGAACCGGAGAACCTCTTGCTGTGAGGCAGCAATGCTAACTGCTGCACCAACGTGGCCGCCCAGTGGTAAAAATGTGTCTATTCCTTTTAATTCACTGATACTCTTTTTACTATTTATTTATTTAATTATTTATTTTATTTTACATTTGTTTACCGGGGAGATCCGACTGGACAAAGTTGTCCAATTTCAGTGGAGGCCCGGTGAGAAAAGCTCCAGAACAATTGCTAACATACTGTAATAAGACATTTACATGAGCATTGTGGTTTACATATTCACTTATAAAAATATAGCAGATAATAACATATGATTGCATAAGATATTTACATAAGCATAGAGATTTGGACATACAATTAAAAGTATAGCAGGTAGTAACATATGATGGTTGTTCATACAGTATGTTTACTAGAGATAATCTTGAAGATGTATTGAAGATGAGACAAGAAAGGAAAACTAAAAATGGAAGAGAATATAGACAAGTTCATGTGAGGTGCATTGACATTTTAAGGGAAAGCTTTTCAACTTAGTCTAGGGGAGAATTAATGGGTATAGATGGGACAGTGGGGAGTAGGTGCAATGAGTTGGTAAGTAATGTGTGATAATACATAGTGCTTATCTGGGAGTTTTAAAGAGGAAGTTGGATAGTGAGTAGGGGGAAGGAGTTAGAATATGTCAGCCAGGTGCTAGGTAGTTGCATGTCCAGGTGTTGCTGAGGTGGGAAATAAGCTGTTTTTTCAAGATGATTTTGTTAGGTTGTAACCTGATTTGTAGTGGTAGGGAGTTCCAAGTCTTGGCAATGTTGCTAGAATACAGGGAGTCACCAGAGCTGTAATGACTTTTGGAGATTGCGATTAGTGCCTTATTAGTGGATCTAAGTTTGCGGTTATTGGAGTAGAAGGGTGATCAGGTCTTGTAAGGCTGAAGTTTTGTCAGGTTGGTACAGTATTTGATGAGCTAGGAGAAGTTGGTTTAGAGCTAAGGTTTTAGGGAGTTCTAGCCAAGAAAGCTGTTTTAGGGCCTGACACTGGTGGGTATGGTAGCAGGAGTTTATCGCAAATTTTGCTATTTTGTTGTAGAATACTGATAGCTTGCTTAAATCGCTCTTGTTTAGATTAATTAGGACAGGAGAAGCATACAGTAAAGTATATGGAGAAGATGGGTACGAGCTAGGGTAACTTTACTGTTGCTGGTTAGGAAGTTTTTACATCTGTAAAGAGTACCTAGTTTTTTGTTGATTCTGGTTATTGTATGAGCTACGTGTTTGTCAAATTTAATATTATTGTCAATAATGACCCCCAGTAATTTGGTTTGTGTGACCAGGGAGATAGGGGTATTACCTGATGCAGAAATAGAGAGTGGGGGAGTAGGTGCTGCTGCTTTGAAAGAATGAAAGAGCATAAGTAGGGTCTTTTTTAGGATTTTGTATTAGCTGGGAGTTTGTAAGCCAGATTTCGATGGATGTAAAGGCTTCTTGGGTCTTGATTTGAAGTTTCTGGAGGGGGGGCAGAGCAGATTAAGGTGGAGTCATCAGTGTATTGAACCAGATTTGCTAGAGGGGTGGCTTTGTGAAGATTATTTGTAAATATAGTGAAAAGCAGGGGTTCTATGATTGATCCTTGGGAGACTCCTAGTTTTACAGGAAGTGGGGGGAGGGAGTTTTTCCACTGAACAGCTTGTTGGCATTGGGAGAGAGAGAGTCTTGAAACCATAATAGAGTGGAGGTAGTTAGTTTTAATTCTGAAAGTGATTTTATTAGTTTTGTATGGGAGACTTTATCAAACACCTTTGATAAGTCAAGGAAAACGGCAGACAATAGTTGGCCGTTGTTGCATTGCATATTTACTAGGTTACTAAAATTGATGAGTGCAGTGGTAGTGCTATGGTTGGGGAGGAATCCGTGTTGAGTTTCAGCAAGAAGATTGTTGGAGAGGCGATGTGTTAGTATCTGGGTGTGGATACATTTTTCCAGTATTGTAGCCAGTGGGGAAAGTATAGCTATAGGGCGGTAGTTTGTTAGGTCAGGGGGGTTGCCCCCTTTGTGTATTGATATAATGTAGGAGATTTTCAAGAGAAGTGGCACCTTTTGTTCTTAGATTGTTCTGTTAATGATTATAGAGACTGGGTAGGAAATGGTTTTGGCAGCTATTTGTAGGAATTTAGCAGGTAGTTTTTTACTGCTAAAGTGGTGGGTTTAAGTTTGGTTAGGTATCAATAGATGGTGTAAGTTAGTACAGGTTGAAGGATGAAGGCGTTAGCATTATTTAATGGGTTATATAGTATAGTATAGTGGGGGTTGAGAAGTGTGGGTCCGTTGACAGCTTTAATATAGAGTTGGTAAAGAACTCATTGAATTGGGTGGATGTGTTTATAGAGGTGGTGTCTATGTTTGGATGAGGAGTTGGTGATTTACCTGGTTGGAGAATACTGTTTATAGCAGACCAGGACTTGTATGGGCTGGTATTATGCTTAGTTTGAATTTCACTATAGTATTTTTGTTTGTCTAGTCTGATTTGTTTATTTACAGTGTTTCTCAGTTGTAGGAATGTTTGCCTATTAGGAGTAGTTTTGTTTTTGCACCAGGTGTCCCATGCTTTGTCCCTTTGTTTCATAGGTTGCCTAGTGCTCTTGGTAAGCCATGGGCCATAGATGGATTTAATGTGGATCTGTCTTGGTGGAGCAAGTTGTTTGAGAAGGCCTAAGAAGATAGTGTTGAAATAATCAACTGCTTCATCTAAAGGAAGTGTTAAAAGAGGGGACCAGTCAGAGCATTTAAGGGCTATATTAAGGTCATCAGCACTGAAGTTTTTAGTGTATCTGATGTGTTTAAGAGAGCTGGTTCTAGTGAATTTAGTTTGGTCTCTGATGAAGAGGGTTGGGAGATGGTCGCTAGTGTCAGGTAGTGTACCAAAATTATGGGAGAAAGATGGGTAATTGGTGAGAATCCAGTCTAGTAATGATTCTTTTTTTGAGGTTTTTGTCTACCCTAGTAGGGGTTTGTATAAGTTGTGAGAATCCGTAAAGGTTAATATGATTTGAAGGGTGGGGTGATTTAAGTGAGATCCATTCAATTTTAAAGTCACCTAGTATAATGGTTTCATGGGGGAGGGATACTGATGTCCATTGGAAAAGAGTCTAGGGTTTTGACATTATCTCCTGGAGGGATACATGATCCTATGATATTTAGCTGTTTTTGTGTATTTAGTTTTACCTTAGCAAGAAGGATCTCTGCATTATTAAATGCAGGGATTTCTATGTTAAATAGTTCAATGTTGATGTTGTTCTGATATAGGAGAGTGACTCCACCTCCTCTCTTAGCTGTATGGTCTTTTCATAGTATGCTATAACCAGGGGGAAACTACTTCTTTCTTTTTAATGTGTGGTTTAGCCATGTTTCTGTGAGGAAGATTATGTCAGGTAAGTATAATGCTATGGTTGCATGGAGCTCAGTGGTTTTGTTAAGGATGCTTCTTATGTTATGATTTATTATTAGAATATCAGATTTTCTCTTAAGTAGGCTAGTTGTGGTTCTAGGCTGATTATGGTGATTTGTAGGACTTGTTATTGGACCTGGGTTGGGGTTGATATCACCTCTGCATAGCAGGTGAGAGGCAATGTTTATAATGGTTTGTATGTATTTGGAGAAGGCTAAGTCACATTATAGGGATACCCTAGATTTGCTTTGATAATGGAGGGGTTTGTATTGGTGTATGTCATAGGTGGTGTGGTTAAAGAGTGAGGGTGAGATGAGTGATGGATGGGGGTTGGGTGTGGTGGGGTAAGGTTGGGTATAAAGGAAAAGAGCTAGGGGGTGGGTGGGAATGGGAGTAGGGTAGAGTAAGGGAGTAGAGCGGGCAGAGCCCTACCTAGGAGATGAGAGCTGAAAAAAAAGTATCAGGAATCTGACTAAGTAATGATGGTAAGCAGCTTAGTATTACTAATTTATATACTGAGTTGTATATTTTAATTGCTGAATATTTGTACTTGTTTGTTCTCATTTGCTTGACCTTACCTTGATTGTACATTGCTTGTATTCAACCCCATAATTAAACATTAATTTGAAACATTTTGCACATTGTATTTTCAATGGGCTTATAAGTATTTACAGAAACATTTGTATTTACCCTGAGCTGGCATTTCACAAAGCTTTAGTCCACTGTGAAAAACTCTTAATGAACTTATTAAGGGAACAATCTGACAGAAGGTTGGAAATCAATGGTTTTACCACATATGCTGGCCTCCCCAGACAGGAGGAAATGGTAGGATGCCTAAAACTTCCTAATTTGGCATTTTGCTCTTGCATTTGAACCCTACCTGTGAAACAATGTGCTTTTTACTCATCTCTCAGCTATTTAAACTTATCAGAAATGAAACTTTCCCTCCACTGTTATCCAGACTATTCAGAGATGTGCCAACATTCAACCAAAGAAGTCTTAACCATTCAGATCCTTTTCCTCAAATCTCCCAAATTAGGTTTCGGTGCACACAAAATAAGTTATGTTCTTACCATAACGTTCCATCCGTGGTCCATCTTCATTTCCATTAACCTGTGGGTTATGGTTCTGATCCTCTGAACTGACTGGCCACTTTCTTTCCAGCTTGAGCTACCTGACTTGAGCTCCTCCTCCCTACTCATAATGGCCCGCTCTCCAGAATACCTCAGATTGAGTTTCCTAAAAAAGGCATAACAGCTAACAAACATTATAATACCCTCAAATATCACACAGATCAAATATGTGTATATATATATATATATATATATATATATATATATATATATATATATATATATAAAACTATGAAAGGAACATCAGGAGCACAACTGAAGGAAAAGCGATTCCTTAGAAATTCTACCAGGCTTCCCAAAGACTTGGATGGGGGAAGGGGGGCAGGAGGGTTAATGAAAATGAAGATTGACAAGACAGAGGGAATGCTATGGTAAGAACATAACTTCTTTATCTGATGTTGTCCACTTCATTTCATTAACCTGTGGGACAGAGTCCCCAGCTAATATAATCCAGGGTGGCCATCAAGGAAGGATATTTCAGAGTTCACCAGAACCAAAGGCACTTTTACTCCTGGATATGATGTCCAATTTGTAATGCATAATGAAAATGTAGGGATTTGATGAAGTAGCAGCAGCACAAATGTCTTCAATTGAAACCCTAGACCAAAAAGCCTGAGACATAGCCATAGACCTTGTAGAATGGGCCTTTATTCATCCTGATAAAGGAATACCTTTGAAAGAGTAGACGAAGGTAATACAGTCTTTCAGCCATCTTGCTAGTGTAACTTTGGTAACCACAATACCTCTCATTGCATTCAAAAAGGAGACAAACAACTGATCAGACTTCCTGAAGGGCTTGGTTCTATGTATATAACAATGAAGCTGCCTATGTACATTGAGCAAATGCAGAATGTATACCCCTTTATTTTGATAATCAGGAAAAAAGACCAGAAGATTGATGGACTGATTAATGTTACTCTCCTTAGCCACCTTGGGTAAAAAAGAATAATTTGTACACAGAGTCACTCTGTCCTTGTGGAAAACCAAATATGGAAATGTTGCCAAAAAGGCTTGGAGTTCAGACACTCTTCTGGATGAAATAATAACTACTAAAAATAGAGTCTTCCAGGAGAGAAATTTCAAATCCACCTTAGTTGAGAGTTTGAAAAGGGGATGGAGCAAAGCTTGCAAAGCCATAGTCAAAGCCCATGGGGGAGTAGGATCTTTCACTTGGGATCGGAGTAGGAAGGTGCCCCTGAGAAATGCTTTGTGGCATTTGGGGAGGGAAGAAGGAATGGGTGTCATTGAGTAACTTCTGCAGAGTGAAGCTACCAACAAAGGGATGCCTTGCATACATGAGACAGACTGATGGGAAAATTCAAAAGATTTCTGAGAAGTGACTATTGAACCACTAATGTCCATTGTAATATCTGCATGTGAAAACATGCCATGGGCAGACAGGTTATAGTCGCTGCCATTAAGCCTAATGCCCTGAGAACTAGTGAAGCTGGGGGTTCTGGAATGGTCAAAATCTGACTGATGTGAAATTTCAAGCTCATTACCCTGTCTGTCGTGAGGTAAGTATATGATGTTCTTGTGTCCAGGGGGGCTCCTATGACATCTACGGCTCATACCGGGTTCAACTGGGACTTCTTTATGTTGACAGTTATCCACAAGGTTGAGGCCAACTTGATAAAATAATCCTTGGTCTGAAGGAGTAGATGCCTGGTTAGAGAAGTCAGAAGCCAGTCCTCCAGATATGAAAATATCTGATAACCTTGATGTCAGGAATGAGCTGCAACTACTGCTAGACATTTGGTGAACACCCTGGGGGCTGTGGTGAGACCAAACAGAAGTGCCCTGAAATGGTAGTGACTGGCTCTCAGCCTGAAATGCAGAAAACGCTGGAGTGCCTGTCCATTTTGATATAGTAGTATGCATCCTTGAGGTCTACAGAGCACATAGGAAAAAAATCGCTGTTCTGTGCTTTTGGCATTTTGCCATTTCGCGTAATCACGCTCGATGAAACAGCATTTGCAAATTTAAGCGTTCAATTAAATAATAGGAACCCGCTTAAAATATGTGTGCAACTTGAATGGTTGCTGAGATATTGTTAAGTTTTTTTCCAAAATATTACAAACGTAATAGTTACTGTGTTTATTGTGACTTATAAAATTTTGTTTAAGACCTAGAACATAAAGAATACTACCACTATAAAATAGTTTGTGCTGAAGAGTTTTCCATTTATACTCCTTTCATAACCCCTATGGTTCCAGAGATATGAACCTTTGAAATGGGAAGATATAATTTAATTTTGTCAAAAGGCTTAGGCTCCGCCCATTGGAAGTTACAGTGCAAACTTCCTGAGCTCCATTGGAGGGAATGAGTTAGCCTCTTCCTCCCCTACTTCTCTCTGCATAGCTTGCACTGACTCTACTTTTCATTGGGATTCTTTCAACATGACAACTCTGTATTTAACACATGTATATACTGTGTTTTGTTAGTCACTCTGTACATAATGTAAAATATCTATTGTCTTTATACCCTAAAGCCAACTCAGACATTTACCTTTTTATAGACTGAAAGGTGTCATATGGGATCAGTGCTCTACCCTGGTTATCATATTCAGAATACAAGAAAATAAAAGCAGCCAAGGTCAAAAAATGATTAAAATCTCAGCAAGGCCTTGGCAGCTGATGGCTAAATCCATTCACATGAAAAATATGCCTAAAGCATTCATTACATAGTAAAATTAATGCTCATAATCTTGTTTATTTCAGACTATATAAACATGCATTCAGACTATATATACATGCATTCATGTCACCAATACAACTAAACGTTTAGAGTAATACAGTGTTGCAAACCCTGCCACTAAATATCCATTCATCCTTTATAAACAGAGGTAGAGACTGAGGCATTCATTTAGTGCTACATCTTCACTGCTTGTTTTCACAACAGATCAATCCAATAACAAATAAAAAATACAGTAAAGGTTTCAACAACAGATAACAGCACCTGCTCTAGACTAACACAAAAGAGCACACACATTTAGCTCAGCACAATAGAATTTGAGCATATTCATAACAGTTTTAACCACTGACTAAATTACCAGCAATTGTAAAGAGTAAAAGTAGATTAATTTTAAACATTCATTAAACAAGGAACAAAAAGTTAAACAGTCAGCTTCTTTAATAAAATGATCAATGATCAAAACAAGTTGTCAGTACTCTCATGTTATTATTGCTGGAAATAAAACATCCAGGGGTAGAAGTACACAGCTCTACCATGAGCCGACTGCTATGATGACATTAAATGTGTTGATGAAATGGCTGAAAAAGAAATATAACAAATAGGTGAAGTCTTATGGTGCATCAGGAAGAAAGACATCTTCTCCAGTTGCTGTTGTTAAAGTTTTAGAAGCCATGTATTTACCTTGTACTTTAATTTCATGGGAGTCAACAAAATCAGTTTAAAGACTAGCTCAACAAATAGATGTGAGACGGTTGAAAAATGGAACAATGCATGAAATGGAAAACTTTTCATTAACCCAGCACATGGCTGTGAAGGAGCTTTGTGAAAAAGAAGTCGAGAAAAGTTCAGCTGCAATTATTTTTTGCTGTAACGTTGTGCAACATATAATGTGACCATGTGTTTCCCATTATAGCCTTTAAAATAGTACTGCATGAGTCATGTCAGAGCCAAAGCTTGGGGAAGGAGACAGAAGTGTTGCTATACGTTGTTCAATGTTGCTGTGTGGGTACTTTATGGACATCATCAAACAGGCCTCCAGCAGGTATTCTGCATCACCTAAAATAGAGCGGGAACATATGAGGAGTGGTGAAATGTATATACATATATTCATTCATTGTCATTGCGTACATATATGTTTGCTTCCCATAGTACCTGCACTTGCCAGATAGGTGGTACTGTGGCATTTCTTTATGCAGGAAGTGGCGAAAGAAATGTACCACAAACAAAACCACAGGACCAGGAACCAAGACATGAACTAGAACAGCCAAAAATTACAAAAGCAACCTACAAGCCAAAGTTTTAAACTATTTATTCACCAGATTAAGCACTTTCGTCAGTTTGTAACTCAGACTTCATCAGAATCCATCTTAATGCCACAAAACTCAGTGCTTAAAAACTATATCCAAAAAAATCACATAATTACATAACTGATAATTAATCAATCAAAACTTACAAAGAAAAACTTTAACCCCTCACTGGTCTCTAAAATTCCAATACACATAGGTAAAAACCTAAGTTAAAAACTGTGTTCCATTGTTTTGTTGCAAAGAGGAGAAAATACTCCCCTTTCACAGCAAAACAAAACAATTAGATCATTCGGGGGTTTAAAGGCAGTTGTCACCTATTCTGACAAATTTACATAAGCAGCATCACAGTATTGAAATTAGGATTGCCACCTTTTAACAAGGCCAAAGTGGGGCATGGGGGTGTGGCCCATAGGACAGGGGGTGTGACCAATACGACACTGGCCTCACCCCCCACCACTACATCACCAGATGTGTTAGAGATGTAGTATTACAGTTATGGGTACAACATTGTGACATTACAGCATACTGAAAACTCAAACCATTTAAATGAAATGAAGCATTACTGCAAAAACACATTACTCAGTTGTAACAGTAAGCAAACTTAATTTAACACATGTATATACTGTGTTTTGTTAGTCACTCTGTACATAATGTAAAATATCTATTGTCTTTATACCCTAAAGCCAACTCAGACATTTACCTTTTTATAGACTGAAAGGTGTCATATGGGATCAGTGCTCTACCCTGGTTATCATATTCAGAATACAAGAAAATAAAAGCAGCCAAGGTCAAAAAATGATTAAAATCTCAGCAAGGCCTTGGCAGCTGATGGCTAAATCCATTCACATGAAAAATATGCCTAAAGCATTCATTACATAGTAAAATTAATGCTCATAATCTTGTTTATTTCAGACTATATAAACATGCATTCAGACTATATATACATGCATTCATGTCACCAATACAACTAAACGTTTAGAGTAATACAGTGTTGCAAACCCTGCCACTAAATATCCATTCATCCTTTATAAACAGAGGTAGAGACTGAGGCATTCATTTAGTGCTACATCTTCACTGCTTGTTTTCACAACAGATCAATCCAATAACAAATAAAAAATACAGTAAAGGTTTCAACAACAGATAACAGCACCTGCTCTAGACTAACACAAAAGAGCACACACATTTAGCTCAGCACAATAGAATTTGAGCATATTCATAACAGTTTTAACCACTGACTAAATTACCAGCAATTGTAAAGAGTAAAAGTAGATTAATTTTAAACATTCATTAAACAAGGAACAAAAAGTTAAACAGTCAGCTTCTTTAATAAAATGATCAATGATCAAAACAAGTTGTCAGTACTCTCATGTTATTATTGCTGGAAATAAAACATCCAGGGATAGAAGTACACAGCTCTACCATGAGCCGACTGCTATGATGACATTAAATGTGTTGATGAAATGGCTGAAAAAGAAATATAACAAATAGGTGAAGTCTTATGGTGCATCAGGAAGAAAGACATCTTCTCCAGTTGCTGTTGTTAAAGTTTTAGAAGCCATGTATTTACCTTGTACTTTAATTTCATGGGAGTCAACAAAATCAGTTTAAAGACTAGCTCAACAAATAGATGTGAGACGGTTGAAAAATGGAACAATGCATGAAATGGAAAACTTTTCATTAACCCAGCACATGGCTGTGAAGGAGCTTTGTGAAAAAGAAGTCGAGAAAAGTTCAGCTGCAATTATTTTTTGCTGTAACGTTGTGCAACATATAATGTGACCATGTGTTTCCCATTATAGCCTTTAAAATAGTACTGCATGAGTCATGTCAGAGCCAAAGCTTGGGGAAGGAGACAGAAGTGTTGCTATACGTTGTTCAATGTTGCTGTGTGGGTACTTTATGGACATCATCAAACAGGCCTCCAGCAGGTATTCTGCATCACCTAAAATAGAGCGGGAACATATGAGGAGTGGTGAAATGTATATACATATATTCATTCATTGTCATTGCGTACATATATGTTTGCTTCCCATAGTACCTGCACTTGCCAGATAGGTGGTACTGTGGCATTTCTTTATGCAGGAAGTGGCGAAAGAAATGTACCACAAACAAAAACCACAGGACCAGGAACCAAGACATGAACTAGAACAGCCAAAAATTACAAAAGCAACCTACAAGCCAAAGTTTTAAACTATTTATTCACCAGATTAAGCACTTTCGTCAGTTTGTAACTCAGACTTCATCAGAATCCATCTTAATGCCACAAAACTCAGTGCTTAAAAACTATATCCAAAAAAATCACATAATTACATAACTGATAATTAATCAATCAAAACTTACAAAGAAAAACTTTAACCCCTCACTGGTCTCTAAAATTCCAATACACATAGGTAAAAACCTAAGTTAAAAACTGTGTTCCATTGTTTTGTTGCAAAGAGGAGAAAATACTCCCCTTTCACAGCAAAACAAAACAATTAGATCATTCGGGGGTTTAAAGGCAGTTGTCACCTATTCTGACAAATTTACATAAGCAGCATCACAGTATTGAAATTAGGGTTGCCACCTTTTAACAAGGCCAAAGTGGGCATGGGGGTGTGGCCAGTAGGACAGGGGGTGTGACCAATATGACACTGGTCACATCCCCACCAGTACATCACCAGATGTGTTAGAGATGTAGTATTACAGTTATGGGTACAACATTGTGACATTACAGCATACTGAAAACTCAAACCATTTAAATGAAGTGAAGCATTACTGCAAAAACACATTACTCAGTTGTAACAGTAAGCAAACTTTAAAGGAATAAAAAACACACTACTCATTAAACAGACACTTGTTTATTTAGAAAAGTAAAAAAATTCATAAACCAACCATGACTATTCTGAAAGAAAACTAAAAAAATCTACATACCACACACAAGTGTAAAATTAAGACTGTTTTTATTGTAAATTAAAGCTAAAGCAAAGAAAAACACAAAACTACATACTGCACACTAGCAAATTAAAGCTAAAGCAAAGAACACCACAAAACTACATACTGCACCCTAGTACTACATACTGCACACTAGTACACTAAATCACTTTTTTAAAGTGTATTTTTAATTAGATTTTATGGCTTGAAGAAGGGCTCGGTTTGAAACAATATTTGAATTTCATCCGGTAATTTACAGTCATCATTAGATCAGCTTTTAAGAAGTGTACACTATATCGGTTTTAAACATCTCTCCATTTACCTTTCACCAAAGAAAAAACTCTTTCTGCAAATGCATTTGATGTTAGTATAGATAATACCCTGGCAATTACCGGATACAGTGCAGTCAGCTCAGGCCCTTCTCTGAAAAGCTTCAGCCACTTTTCTCCTGGGATCAAGCTTGTCTTACATAACTGTTCGAGAAAGGGCCTAATTGCCAAGTAGTCCCTGAAAAGATGGTTTTCATTTACATCCTGCAGACTCAGGGCAGTGGTCACATTGAGTATGTCACTGAAAGCAAAGGGCTCAGTTAGACATAACTTAGTGTAAACAAGTAGTTGTTTTTCAGTGTAATCAAACCACTGTTCCAAGTACTTCACTGCTGTTTCCAAGAACACAATGAAGTCTCTTTTCAGTTTGTTAGCAGAAGTACTGTCTAACGTGCTCATACGTTCCCTAAGTTTCCCTCCGA
Source organism: Protopterus annectens (assembly GCF_019279795.1). Taxonomy (NCBI): domain Eukaryota; kingdom Metazoa; phylum Chordata; order Ceratodontiformes; family Protopteridae; genus Protopterus; species Protopterus annectens. The sequence goes on from NC_056746.1 coordinate 1,266,949,691, forward strand.
AGAAAGCACCTTCAGCTCTTGCCTGCAGTTTTTGCTTCAGAGAGACCACTACACAAAAAGTTTCCATGGCAGTAAGTCCTGATTTTTCTAATGTACTTATATGTTCATTAAAATCAACAAGAAAAGCACAGAGAAAGTGCAAATAGTACTGGGGCAACATAGGCAATTCATTCTCACCATGATCATTAGCTGAAAAGCACTGCCATATCTGCCGTGGAGTCTCTTCTTCTCCCTGGGAGAGGAAATAACTGGAGCACTGGGAGATTTTTCACTACTCTTTCAATGGCAGGCAGTAGTGACAGCCACCTTGTTGGCACATATCTTAACAAACTCTTAAATTCCATGCCACAAAACTCAAAGAAGTCTTTCAAGTCTCTGGTCCTTGTGGCAGAACCTGAGAAATGGCTGAAAAGTTTCATTACAAATACTTCCACATCATACGGTAGTTGTGCTGCAGCTTTTTTGACTGCATTGTGAATGATGTGGGCAACACAGTTAGCCTCCTGGAGTGATGGACACTTTTCTTTTAATCTGGTATACACACCAGATTTCTTCCCATAGTTCACACTGGCATTATCAGCCCCATATGTGAAATGCTGTTCCAGGGCAAGGAGTGCTGTTCCATAATGTTTGCAATTTGCTGCAATATGGCCTGTGCAGATTCATCAGGGTCTTCATAGAAGTCCAAAAGGCCATTCACCAACCCATCTTCTTTAGAAAAAAATCTCACAACAAGTGGAAATAATTTTATGTTCCCCTTGTTGGAAGCATCGGATGAAATTGCAAATGAAGTGCCTGGTTTTTGAAGGTCATGCAGGAGGCATTCCAATGAGTGCGGTCCCAAAACATTTTCGACTATGGCTTCAGCCTTGGTTCTTCCACAAGATAGTTTCTTTGCAATGTCTGAGTCACCATACAACTGGATAGCCAACTTTACGGCACAGTCCAAGCTGTTATAGGAAATATTGTGCTTAACAGCATGGAATACCTCAGATGCTTCTGCTGCAATGATCCTAAGTTCTGGTCCCTCAATGTTTGTGTTCTTTGCCTACTTTGTCATCAGATGACTGGATTTAGCTTGAAGAATAGCAGTCTTATGTTGTTCAGTTGCCTCATGTCGTGCAACATCATTTCTTCCACCGTGGGTCACTAGAAATTCTCTTGCAGTACCTGCAGAATGCTTTCACATCACTGCATCCCTCGATCCAGTCGAATTCTGTTTTCCAAACATCCTGCCACTTGCACAGTCTCTTGTTGCTGGTTGACTGCGATGAAGCGGCTGCTGTCTTCATTCTTGAATCTGTACTTACCTGATATGCAATATATTTAGCAAAACTGTGTTAGTGGGTGCAGTAACATATTGGTGCCCAAATGAACTGGCTAGAAACAGTGGCACACGAAAGAACTGACTAGAAACACTGGCACATGAAATCATTGGTTTGAAAAAGACTGGCATCCGATATCATAAAAACATTGGCATATGAAACATGAAGCAGCTTAACGTTCTTTGCTATAGATTCAGTAAAAACCTGAGAACAAACTGGCCTTGGCTCTATATGATTGCCACTGTTAAACGTCCCAACGACCCCATGTGCAAAAATGGGAAAAGGGGTTTTAGATGGATGAATACAGATACTGGCTTGAAAAACATTGGCATACGAAAGAACTGGCTTGAAAAACATTGGCATACAAAAGAACTGGCTTGAAAAACATTGGCATACAAAAGAACTGCCCTGAAAAACATTGGCATGCTAAAGAACTGGCTTGAAAAACATTGGCATACAAAAGAACTGGCTTGAAAAACACTGGCATACAAAAGAACTGGCCTGAAAAACACTGGCATGTTAAAGAACTGGCTTGAAAAACATTGGCATACAAAAGAACTGGCTTGAAAAACATTGGCATACGAATGAACTGGCTTGAAAAACATTGGCATATGAAAGAAATGGTTTGAAACATTGTCATACAAAAAAAACTGGCCTGAAACATTGGCATACGAAAGAACTGGCTTGAAAAACATTGGCATACAAAAGAACTGGCCTGAAAAACATTGGCATGCTAAAGAACTGGCTTGAAAAACATTGGCATACAAAAGAACTGGCTTGAAAAACATTGGCATACGAATGAACTGGCTTGAAAAACATTGGCATACGAAGGAACTGGTTTGAAAAACATTGGCATATGAAAGAACTGGCTTGAAACATTGTCATACAAAAGAACTGGCTTGAAACATTGGCATACGAAAGAACTGGCTTGAAAAACATTGGCATATGAAAGAACTGGCTTGAAAAATATTGGCATACAAAAGAACTTGCTTGAAAAACATTGGCATACGAAAGAACTGGCTTGAAAAACATTGACATACGAAGGAACTGGCTTGAAAAACATTGGCATATGAAATAACTGGCTTGAAAAATATTGGCATACAAAAGAACTAGATTGAAAAACATTGGCATATGAAGGAACTGGCTTGAAAAACATTGGCATGCAAAAGAACTGGCTTGAAAAACATTGGCATGCAAAAGAACTGGCTTGAAAAACATTGGCATATAAAAGAACTGGCTTGAAACATTGGCATACGAAAGAACTGGCTTGAAACATTGGCATACAAAAGAACTGGCTTGAAAAACATTGCATACAAAAGAACTGCCTTGAAAAACATTGGCATATGAAGGAACTGGCTTAAAAAACATTGGCATATGAAGGAACTGGCTTAAAAAACATTGGCATATAAAAGAACTGGCGAATGGAGCAGAAAAGAATTAACATTACAAGCCATTTGAAAAAGGTAATAGTAAAATGAGGTAATGTAGGGAGCATTTTGGCCATTGAAAACTTTGACATTAACACAGCTCATAGTAAACGAAATGCATTATTTTTACCACTGAACATAACCCCCACCCCACCCCTCCAGAAATAAAGTTACACATTTTCACTGTACCAAAAAACACTAAAATGAGAATGCACAGGGGATACCATAGACCTGATTTCGCTTTTGACCACAGTAGTTAAAAGAAATAAATGTATAGCACTAATTTACACAGCACAGTGATCTACTAATGAACATGCCCAACAGCAGCACTGTCAGATTATAATGAAAGCAGTACATTGTAAATTTATTGAAGACATCACTAAAAACAAAAAATACAAACTTGCTACTTATAAAATCAAACTATCCAATAACAATGACATGGTTTAGCACAATCTCAAATGCACTACATTAACTTCTGAGTACGAATCCACAAAAAAAAAAAAAAAAAAAAAAGGAAAAAGTCCGTAAACATTTAACTTTTAAAAATACTTCTTGCAAAAGCAGCTAAAATAAACTACAATGTATGGCAGACTCCATAGATCCCTTTTACCTCAAAACATAGCAATTAATAGTAATTTACCTAGCACAGCGATGCAATAAACAGGCCAAAGCAAAATCAGCACCCCTATATTCACACATTACAAGCAAAGCAGGACATTTTAACCTTATTAAAGGCAGCATAAAAAATAAAATGCACACATTTACAACTATAAATGAAAACAATCTTGCAACAGCTTCAGCAAGTTGGCAATATGTACCTACTTGAATAATAAATGCACTACATTAACTATTAACATTCCTGCTCAAAAGGTAGACCTGTACCACATGCACATTGACTTGCAAGAACAGGAAAAATTACCCAAACAGTATATCCTAACTTCCTGAAAACAGCATTAATTGCACACATTTCCACGCAAAAAAGGGCAAATATGTTCGAATATTTTCTATCTGCAAACAGAAAGTACCCTGAAAAAGCTATGACAATAGAAATACATCACACTACATTTATATTTAAGACTGCCCCACCAGAAATAAACAAAACTTCTATACACACAGTTCAAACAGTAACACTTCCCAATCATACCTCCAGCAACAATCACAATTACATATACATATACACACAGGTGTTATATCTTTAAAATCTACTACTCAAATATCTCAGAATAACCACTGTACAGATTTAAATACTGCATACTGCACCCCCATCAACCTGTAAACATTAAAAACTTAAATAAAGCCCAATATTCCCATTTAAAACTACTACTTGAAAATCTCAAAATAACCACTGTACAAATTTAAATACTGTGTACTGCACCCCTATTCACCTCTAAACATTAAAAACTTAAATTTAAATAAAGCACAATATTCCCATTTAAAAATATTACTTGGAAATCTCAGAATTACCACTGCACAGATAATAATACTCCATACTGCACCCTGCATTAACCTCTAAACATTAAAAACTTAAAGCACGATATTCCCATTTTAAATAACTAAAGCCACAAAATACTATGTACTTACCACTATCACAGTCTTTGCCTGACTAGCTGGCTTCCTTCCTGCTGGAATGGCTAGCTGGATAACTGTCTCTCTGTCTGCTGAGTGGCTGGGCTGCCTAGCAGGCTCCCTTGCTGGCTTCTTGGCTGGCTGTCTAGCAGGCTCGCTAGCTAGCAGACTCCCTTGTCTTGCTGGCTTCTTGGCTGGCTGGCTAGCTAGCAGGCTCCCTTGCTGGCTTCTTGGCTGGCTGGCTAGCTAGCAGGCTCCCTTGCTGGCTTCTTGGCTGGCTGGCTAGCTAGCAGGCTCCCTTGCTGGCTTCTTGGCTGGCAAGCAGGCTCCCTTGCTGGCTTCTTGGCTGGCTGGCTTCTTATCAATCCTTTCCAATTCCGAAACAAAGTTATTAGCAGCTGTAGAGCACTAATACAAAATTGCTCTACAGCTGCGACCTTTGTAGGGCTCTTCCGACGTGAATCCATGCCCCCTTCCATCCTTGCAGCCAGTTGCTGCTTGAATTACACCACCCGGACCTAACAGGGAATACCTCTAACTGCAGGTCCGGGTTGATGACGTAGCCGCATTGCCGTGGAATAACCGGAAGTATTTTCGGCTTTTCCACGGCAATTCAGCTACACTAAAAAATGGGACTTTTAAAGTCCCACTGCCTGACAATGCGGGCAGTGGGATGAAAAGGCTCAACCCGTGAGTGTCCCGCTGACAACGGGACGGGTGGCAACCGTAATTGAAATGCTAAGCTTTAAATGTTGGTTATTTATAATAATTTATATGTTAAGATAACTTAAATGTAGTATCAAAGATTTTATTTATTTATTTAACATTTGTTTACCAGGAATGTCCGACTGGACACAGGTCCTTTTTCAGCAGGGGCCTGGAGAGAAAAGCTCCATGAGTAACAGTAAATTTTCATGCACACATTGCAATAATCAATAAAGTATAAAGTAAACAATATGAAGTATACATAAGAACATACACATTTGTTACATCCTGACAACAAAACCTAGGCTTTGAACATAGCTAGTGCTATTTGTAGGTATGACTTATGTCAAGATATAAGGTTAAGACAGGTTGGTAGGAATTTTTGTCACATTTAGAGAAAAGTCTGAAAGTATTTTTTTCTTTTAAAGTATCACTACATTTAACACATTTACCATATTCAAGCCCCCCCCCCCCAACACACACAGGACAGAACTGCAGAAAGAGAGACAGGTGGCAATGCTATCAACTAGGTGGACCGATACTAGTCACAAAAAAAGATCTTTTATGTTTTGTTTTTTTGTGATATCCTTCCAGATAGGGGATGCATATCTGGTACACACAGAACCATGGTAAGAGACTCCCACTGACTTTGAATCAGTCCTTATAGCAGTAAAGGGCATGAGCATTAATGGCAATGATAATATACAGCTTCATTTACTGTAACATACGTTTCCTATGTGCCCTTGGATTAAAACATTAAGAAAAGGAAATCAGAAGTACTCAACTGTGTTTAAATGTACATGTCTGACAGTGTGTGTGTGTGTGTGTGTGTGTGTGTGTGTGTGTGTGTGTGTGTGTGTGTGTGTGTGTGTGTGTGTGTGTGTGTATCTGTATAGTATTTGTGTGTCTGTGTGTGTGTATCTCTGTATAGTATTTGTGTATGTATTTATATATATATGTATATATATATATATATATATATATATATATATATATATATATATATATATATATATATATGTGTGTGTGGGTGTATGTTTTATTTATTTATTCATTTAACATTTGTTAACTGGGAAAGTCCGACTAGTACAGAGCCTATTTTCAGTGGAGGTGCTGGGGAGAAACACTCCAGATGCATATCTTTGAATGTGGGAGGAAACCGGAGTACCTGGAGGAAACCCATGTGAACACATGGAGGACATGCAAACTCTGCACAGAAGGTACCCCCAGCCAATAATTGAACCAGAGAGCCTCTTGCTGTGAGGAGACAATGTTAATGTGTATATATACATACATACATATATATATATATATATAGATAGATACTCATCCAACCCTCTTTCCACCCTATAAAGGATTTCACCCCTTTTTACAACTTCTCTCTGATCTTACTATCTAAGCTTCATTCTTATTATCCCTCTGTATCCAAAATAATATCCTGTTGGTATCTCCAAGTTCTTGTCGAGCATTACTATTTTGGAAAACATGCTAATTGTCTAATAGCGTGAGTTACCTAGCTGAACTTAAGTTTGTAAGAAATCTGTGTTTTTTTAATTTCAAATAACTCTGTAATCTGAATCCTGTTTTAATATTTCATATGTAAATACTGTACTGTTTTCTGGAGCTTTTCTCCCCGGGCCTCCTCTGAAAACGGGCTCCTAGCCCAGTCTGACTTTTCCCGGTTAACAAATGTAATAAACAAATATTACATGTGTGTAGCACATATTTTACATGTATGCACAAAACATATTAATGTATGTGTATAAAGGAGAAATATATTATAGCCCTTTGTGTGTACTCATGTCCTTTAAATAAAAAAAAACAAAATGGACATTTTGTGTAACTGTATATTTATGTATAAACGTACACACGTGCACGCGTGTGTGTGTGTGGATGTATAAAATGTATGTATATAGCATGTATAATACTGTATGTGGGATGGAGCACAGTGTGAATACAGCTAGAGAAATATATGCAATAGATATCTTTGCAAGTAGTCACACATGCACTGACATTGATGTGCAGGTATGTGTGTACATAACACACATATATATAAAGATGCACAGAAATATATACACACACACATGGGGTGTGTACATGCATGTGCATATTATATAATTGTCATCATCCTAATCAGCCTCCTTTTTCCTACTTTCCACATGTACCAAACCTTTTTCACCATACTAGTTATCTGACTCCACTGTAATGGTCATTCTATTCCAAAATGTGTACGTTTAGCATGTCTTCATACTATCTTAGGACAACAAAAGTGATGCAAATATAATTATCCCACACCCTTTTCTTTTGTGAAGCCATAAAACATTCATTTGCTGACTCCTAGTTATTTGGAGAACAGTAATATCTTATAGCACTGTGAGTTGTGCAATATGGATGCATACAATTCTTTATTTATAATGAAGTTAACATAGTAGAGTTAAGCATTATTAATGTATACATTCTAGTAAGTGTTGTTTAATGTTTTATTTATTCACTGTCACACCTAGGCTATATGTTGTACATGCAATCTTTGTCACTGTCTTTATGGCAGTATTTTTTTCTTTGTATTGCTAAGTATTTTTATTACTTGTTAGTATCTTTGCCATTGTAGCCCGGGTTGTGGCTGAAAAGGGTCTTGGGACCAGTTCACTTTCCTGGTTAACAAAATATAAATAAATGCAAAACAGAAAAAAAAGAAGGTGAAGATTGATTGGAGGAACTCCATGGTCAGCCTCAGTAAGAAGCTGAGATCCCTCATAAAATCTTCCAAAGCTAGTTACGAAAACAAAATCGCCGCTGATTCTAAAGACAACCGCAAAGCATTTTATAGCTATGTCAAGAATCGCAATGGCAACACTCAGATCTGCTATGAGTTACAGCACAATGGCACTAAATATACAGAACCAACTGATATTGCCAACATCCTGGCAGATAGGTTCATTTCTAACTTTACCCCTCTCTCATCCCCTAAAGGGCCCATCTCTATACTGGAAAAATGCAAAGTTCCTGTAATCACGGCTGCACAGGTAAAAAACACACTCTCCAAAGCCAAGAACACAGCATCCATGGGACCTGACAACATCACAGGCTGTGTTCTACATGAACTACAGAACAAACTTGCACCTCAACTAAGTACCATGTTCAATCATAGCCTCACCTCAGGCTTTGTGCCCACTGAATGGCGCACAGCAACGGTTATCCCACTCCACAAAGGGGGAGCCACCACGAACCCCAGGAACTACCGTCCCATTAGCCTGATGAGCCTGGTCTGCAAGGCTTTGGAACGTATCATCATGGAACTTATAAACAATGACATTGGTAATCTCCAAACTCTGGACCCTACCCAGTTCGGGTTTGTAAAAGGCAGATCATGTCTCCTAAACCTGATAGACTTCTTTGAAGCAGTCACCAAAGCCGTAGATGAGGGTAAGGTGGTTCACACAGCCTATCTAGATCTCACCAAGGCTTTCAACACCGTCCCCCACTCTGTAATTATAGATAAACTCACTAAACTAGGCATAAATCCCTATGTTACAAGATGGGTTGCCAACTGGCTCACTGACAGAATCCACACTGTGAAAGTAGCAGACTCTAAATCCAACTTCAGACCACTGACAAGTGGAGTACCACAGGGTTCAGTCCTAGGTCCTCTCCTGTTTGGTATCTACTTCTCTGAAGTACAGGCTAACACAGAAGGTCTTTGGCTAACAAAGTTCGCAGAAGACTGCAAACTAGGAGCCCTAATCAAAACTCCTAACGAAGTGGACATCCTACAAAAGGGCCTCACTGAGACAGATGCCTGGTGTCAAAGTCATGGCCTCAAGCTCAATGCCAAAAAGTGCATTGTCATCCCTTTTGGTAAAAACTCTGTACCCATGAACTGCAGTCTACTTAACACCGAAAGTGTGATGAGACCTTGGGACACAGGTGGACAGTAGCTCTCCTTTGATAATCACATCACCACAGTAGTCAGGAAATCCTTCTACGTGGCACATCTCATCACAAAAGGTTTCTCATCCAGGAAAAAAGAGGTCATTGTTCCCCTCTACTCATCGCTCATTAGATCCATTATAGAGTACAATGCCCCTTTTGGTATGTACCTCACAAGACATCTACAACAACTGGAAAGGCCACAGAAATACCTCACAAAGAGGATTGCCAGCCTCAAACAGATGCCCTACGCAGACCGTCTCAAAAAACTCCAGCTTTACTCTGTCGCATATCGCCTACTCAGAGGCAATCTCTGCCTCACATACAAAGCCATGTCCAACCCAGAGCTGTTGGACATACTCCACTTAAAGAAATCTCAATCCCTCCGAGCTACACACTCTAGGGACCCAAACCTTGTCACCACAATAAACAGAACATGCTGGAGGGATAGATTCCTGTCCCAGAGACTTCCCATACTTTGGAACAAACTACCTATCTATATCAAACAAAGCTCCTCATTAGCACTCTTCAAAAAAAACCTTGATGATTGGATGGGAGATAGGAAATTCACCCTGAGGATCACTTCTGTGGCTGTGCTTGACAGGGGCACAGGAAAATAATTTTCTTGGGTGGCAAAAGTCAGGGTACCGTTTGGCTAGGCTTATATAGGCCCTAGGGCCAATAGCCTAGTATCTACCACTGAACCTATAAGATGGAAGAAATAATTAAGGAACGAGTTAAGGCTAGGTGTATCGGAGGTGGGTTCAAATTGTTTTATCATGGTGTGGATGGGAGGAGAAATGGCGTTGGAGTTATCCTAAAGGAACAATATGCTAAGAGTGTTTAGGAGGTGAAAAGAGTGTTGGATAGAGTGATTTTATGAAGCTGGAAATTGATGGTGTAATGATGAATGTTGTTAGTGCATATGCTCCACAAGTTGGGTGTGCGATGGATGAGAAAGAAACATTTTGGAGTGAGTTGGATGAAGTGGTGATGACTGTACCCAAGGGTGAGAGAGTGGTGATTGGAGCAGATTTCAATGAGCATGTTGGTGAAAGGAACAGAGGGGATGAGGAAGTGATGGGTAGGTATGGTGTTAAGCAAAGGAATGCAGAAAGTCAGATGGTAGTAGATTTTGCGAAAAGAATTGACATGGCTGTGGTGAATACGTATTTTAACAAGAGGGAGGAGCACAGGGTGACATACAAGAGTGGAGGAAGATGCACACAGGTGGATTATATCCTATGTAGGAGGGCCAGTCTGAAGGAGACTGGAGACTGTAAAGTGGTGACCGGGGAACGTGTAGTTAGGCAGCATAGGATGGTGGTTTGTAGGATGACGTTGGTGATCAAGAAGAGGAGGAGGAGTGTAAGGGCAGCACCAAGGATCAAATGGTGGAAATTGAAAAAGGGTAATTGTGAGGTGGAGATCAGCGAAGAGTTAAGACAGGTGGTGGAATGAGGAAGTACAGGGGAGTATACAGAGAAAGAGGTTGGCAAAGAAGAAGTGGGATTGTCAGAGAGATGAAGAAAGTAGACAGGAGTATAAGGAGATGAGGTGCATGGCAAAGAGAGAAGTGGCAAAGGCTAAGGATAAGGCATATGAAGAGTTGTATGAAAGGTTGGACACTAAGGAGGGAGAAAAGGACATGTACCATTTGGCGCGACAGAGGGACTGAGCTAGGAAAGATGTGCAGCAGGTAAAGGTGATAAAAGAAAATGAGGGAAACATACTCACAAGCGAGGAGAGTGTGTTGAGCAGATGGAAAGAGTACTTTGAGGGGATGATGAATGAAGAGAATGAGAGGGAGAGAAGGTTGCATGATGTGGGGATAGTGAATCATGAAGTGCAATGGATTAGCAAGGAGGAAGTAAGGATAGCTATGAAAGAGGATGAAGAATGGAAAGGCTGTTGGTCTAGATGACATACCTGTGGAAGCATGGAGGTGTTTAGGTGAAATGGCAGTGGAGTTTCTAACCAGATTGTTTAATGAAATCTTGGAAAGTGAGAGGATGCCTGAGGAATGGAGAAAAAGTGTTTTGGTACCGATTTTTAAGAATAAGGGTGATGTGCAGAGCAGTAGTAACTACAGATGGATTAAATTGATCAGTCACAGCATGAAGTTATGGGAAAGAGTAGTGGAAGCTAGGTTAAGAATAAACGTGATGATTAGTGATCAGCAGTATGGTTTCATGCCAGGAAAGAGCACTACAGATGCGATGTTTGCTCTGAGAGTGTTGATGGAGAAGTCCTGAGAAGGTCAGAAGGAGTTGCATTGTGTTTTTGCAGACTTAGAAAAAGCATTTGACAGGGTGCCTAGAGAGGAGTCGTGGTATTGTATGAGGAAGTTGGGAGTGTCAGAGATGTATGTAAGAGTGGTACAGGATATGTACGAGGGTAGTGTGACAGCGGTGAGATCTGCGGTGGGAGTGACGAATGCATTTAAGGTGGAGGTGGGGTTACATCAAGGATCAGCTCTGAGCCCTTTCTTATTTGCAATGGTGATGGACAGGTTGACAGACGAGATCAGACAGGAGTCCCCGTGGACTATGATGTTTGCAGATGACATTGTGATCTGTAGTAAGAGTAGGGAACAGGTGGAGGAGACCCTGGAGAGGTGGAGATATGCTCTAGAGAGAAGAGGAATGAAGGTCAGCAGGACTATGACAGAATATATGTGTGTGAATGAGAGAGAGGAGAGAGGAATGGGGAGGATGCAGGGAGTAGAGGTGGTGAAGGTGGATGAGTTTAAATACTTGGGATCAATAGTTCAGAGTAATGGTGAGTGTGGAAGAGAGGTGAAGAAGAGAGTACAGCAGGATGGAGTGGGTGGAGAAGAGTGTCAGGAGTGATTTGTGACAGACGAGTACCAGTAAGAGTGAAAGGGAAGGTCTACAAGAGGGTAGTGAGACCAGCTATGTTATATGGGTTGGAGACAGTGGCATTGACAAAAAGGCAGGAGTTAGAGCTGGATGTGGCAGAGTTAAAGATGTTAAGATTTGCACTGGGTGTAACGAGGGTGGACAGGATTAGGAATAAGTATATTAGAGGGTCAGCCCAGGTTGGAAGGTTTGGAGACAAAGCCAGAGAGGCAAGATTACATTGGTTTGGACATGTGCTGAGGAGGGATGCTGAGTATATTGGGTAAAAGATGCCTAGGATGAAGCTACCAGGTAACAGGAAAAGAGGAAGGCCTAAGATAGGGTTTATGGATGTGGTGAAAGAGGACATGCAGGTGGTTGGTGTGACAGAGCAAGATGCAGAGGACAGAAAGAAAAGGAAACAGATGATCTGCTGTGGCGACCCTAATGGGAACTGCTGAAAGAGGATGATTTTTTTTATATTTCCATTCACATTGTAGCATAATCTACCCCAAAGGTTATTTATTACCCAAATATATGACCAGAGTAGAAGGCAGAATCACAGAGAAAACCAGACATTCACCTTTTTAAAGGCAGCTTCAGAAATGGTTATATTCAGTTACTGTATCCAGGTGAAAAACAAAATTTCTGCCTTGCACTTTTAGTGTATCTAACCAGTAACCAACAGCAATGATGCTGCAGTACTTATGCATTTCAGTTGCAACCATGAACATTTCAACTTTTAATCTTTCATCTTTTCTGCAACATGCAATTATTTCATTTTTATTTTATTTTATTAAAGCAATCAAAACCTCTGCATAATCTGCATATTGAGTATTACAGTGCCTTTTCTTTTGCTTGAAACCACACCTAGAGCATGAAGCTGTTTCTAGGTGCTGCCTTTGACTTACCTGTGGCATCATGCTTAATTATGTTTCATTTTTAGTAATATGATTCAGAAGCTTATATTTAACAACAGATATCAGTCTCTGCCTTTATTTTGCATATATTGTTCTTCATCTAGCCCTTTTACATTGCATCTGTTTGATGACAGAAGGTGATAGCAAGCCTATCTAGTATGCCTTTTTAAATGCTTTAACTTTCTACCTCCCGTCCATCCCTACCTTCCCTCTAACCGTTTTCCACCTGGACCCATGCCGTTTTGAATGTGTCTGTAGATTCCCTCTCCACCACCTATTCTGGTAGTCTATTCCATGGTTCCACAATCTCATCTGTGAAAAACTACTTTTAGAGGTATAGAGAGTAGTTTGCATTTATTATCTACTAGCTGCACACCCACCTTCCCCATCTATCTTTCCTTTTTAGAACGAACACTTCAAATCTTTCTGACATAGTTTTGTGCTCCAGTATCACGTTTCTGCTCTGTCTTCTGGTTATAGTTTCTTTAGATTTTGTTCATGTACTTTTCCTTCCATCCCATTAATCTTTTTGGTAGCTTTCCTCTGACTTCTTTCCACCAGCCTGATGTTCTTTTCCTTATATGTCCTTCAGAAATGCACAAATTACTCAAGGTGTGGTCTGACCAAGGCCCTGCAGAATGGAAACTATCTATTTACATCTGAAATGTATCCTCCTGAAAATACACTTCAGTATTCTGTTTGCTGCAGCAACTGCCCTATCACACTACTCCCACAGATCCTATTCAGGCATAATTAGCATCCCCCATCCTTTTCCTCTTCTGTTCCTCCTAGCAGGTATTTCATTTTTGAGGCTGTTGTGGTCTAAGTATAACACTTTGAATTTGCCTGTGTTGGGTCTGAAATGCTGTCTTTCTGTGCACTTGTTCAGCCTTTCTAAATGCCTTACTAGTCTCATCCCCCATCCCCCATCCTCCACTCCTGCTTCTAGCTTTGTGCCATCAACAATGAGGTTGATCCTGTTCATTTTTCATTATAAATGTCTGAGATAAATGCACTAAAGAGAACTGGGCACAGTATAGATACCTGTGATACTTCACTTGACCAGAATTTTTTTTGTCCAACCACTTAAGCATGTGGCAATCCAGTTCCTCAGTCTTAGTCCTATTGATGACTCCTCCAGTTTTCTGATCAGCATTCTGAGGGATAAAGCCAAAGGTCTTGCTGGAGTACAGTCTGTCAGGCAGTTACCACGGAGAAGATTGGCAGTTATTGCAAAGAATTAAGGCTATACATTGTTAACTAACTGCTTCCTATAGTCCAGCAGTTGACTCTGTCTGCCCTCATTTGCCTACCGTTTAAAAGGGACATTTGAGTCCAGTTGGCTTACCTCATGAACAGTCAAACAAACAAATAAACCATTTCTAGTGGTACTGGGTCTGGGTTGGTTAACAGCTTATTCTGGCTATGACCCATATTTGTTGCTGTTCTTGAGACTGTTGTCCTGTCAAAATGTTACCAGCTTCCTCTCTAGATTTTTAAATAAACAGGTCTGTAATTCCCCATATCCCTTCCTTCTGTAAGGGTACCATAACTCTACCCGTAGTCCTCTGGAACCTTCTTCATTAGCCAGTGACTTGCTGGATATCTCTGCAAGAGGTCTGCCAGCACACTGACCAGATTTCCAAGAGCTCTGGGAGGCAGATTACCTTTTTGATGGGTTTTGTCCTCCTAAAGAGCAGTGACTTCTTTTCTGAACCTCCTGCCTTCCTATCCTAATGTCTATCCACCATTCTTCCCATTCAGACCTGCTTCCTTCCCAGCATGGTACCTCCTTGTTGTCCTTTGTGAAGAATGAAACAAAGACACAAAGTAGTCATTCTGTGACCTACCTCCATCTTTGTTCACCTTGGCTAATTCTGTCGGTCCTTTCCTTCTTTCTGTTATGCACCTGAAAAATCCCTTTAGATTTAGCCTTTGTTGCCCTTTAGCTAGCCTCCTTGCACCTTGTATTTCTATTTGCAAGTCAGTTGGATTCTGCATAACATGCAATGGTTTGACTAGTGTTAAACCTGTACCCCTTAATGATCTCACTCTGCCTTGATCATTCAGAATGCCACAGAAAATTCTGTCTCATGTTAGTAAATTATGTAATTCACCAGGCATCACCTCTTGCTTTGTTGTTGAGGTCAGTTGCATAAGCATCAGTTTGCTGCACTCTTTAACTTCAAATGAAAAACAGGTTTTTGATTAAAGAAACATTTTCATTTAGCTCTGAGTATGCATAGGTTTCACTTTTCATTACTGCTAACTTGTCTTTTTTCCCTGTGTTTAATAATTCTAAAAGCTGTTATAGCTTCATATATGACATACATGAATGTTGCAAACTGGACAGTTTTTTTAAGTTTATCTGTAGCACTAGCTCCAGTCACAGTGAGTTGTACATCCGACTTTTGGAAGTACGGTTTCCAGTTTTCAGGCAAGTTATAATGCAGCTGGAAGGACAATTGGTGGCTGAAGTATAAACATTTTTAAACAAAATAATGAAGACAACGACGATTTCTTACACGGGATGGAAGACGTCATGAGACAGATGGCAGAACGTATTATCAACATTTAGACATAATCTATTGCATTATAATTGAAAAGGATTGCCATTTCTGACTTCATTTTTTGGGGTGGAACTTGAATGATTATTGCTGATTTTCTACTTAAAAAATATAACAATGAAATGAAGAAGGCATTCTATGTGGCGCTGTACTAAAGCTCACGTATGTTTACACAACTAGTTGAAATTCGAAGTGGATGTTGAACAGGCAAGGAAGATGAAACATCATAAAACAAAGATTTATTCTGATACTCTATAATGTCATGTAAATAACAGGATTGTATATCAGCATTAGCCAAATGATGAAAACAGACACCAGTTTAAACATCCACACACAAACTTTAGTGCAGAGCAACTACTGTATGTGCAGTATCACATGGCACAGATAACCTATCAGAATGAAGCTACTTCTTAAAGGTATGGAATTATTATCACTATCTACGGCACTAGGTAGCTTTTTATGCTCAAGATTCACACAGATCTGTTTATGCTCATCACAGCTGCAGCAAGTGATGTCAAGGGTGGTTCAACAACCTGCACTACTACATGGGTATGGGCACTGTTCAACCAACATCTGCATTGCACCCCATGATATTTAATTCTGTCATTGCTCCATATTGCTCCATCCTGGAAGGCCAGAACTGTTCTGCCCCTACTTACCTTAGCTCAGTTCTGTTTGGGATATTCCTTTTTGTTATTCCAAATTCCATTTAGTTCCAAAGAAGACATGGAACCTTCTGTATGTCGTTGATCTCAGTGGCCTAAACATGTTCATTTCCAAATAACCCTTCTGCTGAGTCACCTTGTTGTCTGTTCATCTTCTTCTTCTTTGCATATACAACTGGATTCACTGAATAGATTTAGATTCATAGTTAAGTACTAGGCTAGATGCCTGTGTGGACCATTTTAAGCCTAGCCAATTTTCCTTAATGAAAACAAACCCTGGACCTCTTGTCTGTGAGGTAAACACCTTAACCATTATGCCAGTCCCCAGTCAGGATTCCTATGTGCACGGTAACATCAGGAAGTGTTGCAGAAGATTCCTCCCGTCTTGAATAAGAACCAGTCACCACCAGTTCAGCATTCCTAGACAGTTTATTATACTACTAACTCTTTATTTGAAGTTTACTATTACCAGATGCGGTTCATATACAACCTCAAACATTTGTCTTATCAGTTGATTTGGAAATATTACTTTGTAAATTTTGAGCATTAAGCCCTTAATACAACATATTTCTGTCCTGGAGAATAATAATACTGTATTTCTTTTTTATTTCTTTACTGATGAGTTTTACTCAAGGCATCACTCACTGTACATCTTTATCGGGTCCCTATTAAATTATCGAGCATTTCAGTGTTTGAATGTTATGTGGTCGACACCATATAATCGAACTTTGAAAAGTTAGAAGGTGAAAGGCAACAGCTCTGTACATGCAGAATGGGAAAATTTCCCTTTTCTGCACTGAAGTGTGGTCTCGGAGTTGGTATATTTAAGTAGAGGGGTGTGGGGGTGCAGGGGGGCTTGCCCCCCTGCTCAGAGCATTAAGGTAAGTGTTTTTTTTTTGTTTTTTTTTACATTTTTATTATATATTCGAAGATTCAAGTTTCACTCATATGCTGTCGAACATATCAGGTTCAAAATTTTGAAGCTTTAAATATATAATATATACCCATCTTTATCACTATTGCAGTATTCCTTACTAAAGGGATCCCTAGCCAAGATTAGCCCAATTGTCCAGCCAGTATACCAAAGCCTTAGGTTTTCAAGGACATCATACATCACACATATGCTCACTGCTAACAATGTAGGGCATAAAGGTGACGTATGGATGTACATACCTCAGAACATCTTTGCCACCAGTCTGACTGCCATCTTTGACTGTTGGTCTGAATGCTCCTTCGTCGGCTGATTACCAAGCTGTTTTCAAATAAGTGTCTCAGGTTTTCTGCTTATCTTGCCTTTTTTCTTTTTGTTGTGAGGTTACATGTCATCCAGAAAGGGAAAATGTCAGTGTGGAAGAGAGATTCCCCATAAGAACCATCACAAGCAGTGTTTGTTTTGCTTGGGTGCTTCTCATGACCATATATTGTGCCTGATTTGTCAAGCGTTTGTCCCTAAGACTCTTTACAGTCATCTCTCCTCCTTGTTGATCTACCTAGAGAATCAATGCCTTAAGTTGTTGCGGGTCTATATTAGAACATCGAAGTTTTGAAACTTCAAATGTTCTAATATTGACCCCTTTTCAGCAAACGCCGAAAATAGCGAAGCTGCAGAACACCGAATTCCTTCCTAGGGAAAGAATTTGGTTGGCCGTTTCTATGGCTTCGCTATTTCCAGCACTGTGGTGGAAAGTTACAGGTCGGGATCAGGTAAGTGTCCGATTGTGTGGATGTGAGGGTTAGGGTGCGGGTTAGGTGAGTTTGGGTTTGGGTGCGGGTCAGGTAAGTGTGCAATTGTGTAGACGTGAGGGTTAGGGCAGGGTAGGTGAATTAGGGTCAGGGTGCGGGTCAGGTAAGTGTGCGCTTGTGTGGACGTGAGGATTAGGGTGGGGTAGGTGAGTTAGGGTTAGGGCGCGGATGAGGTGAGTGTGCGATACTGACAGACCTTAGGGTTAGGGTTTGGGTTAAGGTAAGTGGATAGCTAGTGGTGTATGTACAGTTTAGTGTAGGGTTATATATAGGAATTTAGGTGTATGTGTGTGGATTGCTGTTTGTTTGGTGTGCTTGTGTTGTGTGTATGTGTTTCAGAACAGCAAATTTTTTCCCTGGGAAAAAATTTGCTGTTCTGCATGTTCGACATTTTCAGCAATTGCTGAATAGGGGTTGATATTAGAACATTCAAAGTTTCAAAACTTTGATGTTCTAATATAGACCTGTTGTTGCAGGGTGGGATGGCAAAATCATTCTGGCTTGAGGGTTAACCATCTGCCAAGAAGAAGACCAAAAAGTTAGGTCGGATTCAGCTGTTACACCGCTTCCCCCAGATATTTCTCTCAAGGCTGGTGAAAGCCCATAGAAATTTCCAGTCATTCTGTCAGATTCCTCTGAGTACAATGCCCCATTTGGTATGTATCTCACCCAGCACTTGCAACAGCTGGAGAGACCCCAAAAGTACCTCACCAAGAGGATCAAGGGTCTCCAACATATGTTGTATGCTGCCAGACTAAAGAAATTCCAGCTCTATTCAGTAGCATACCGCCTACTCAGAGGTGATCTGTGCCTGACGTACAAGGCCATGTCCAATCAGGAATTTATGGACATGCTCCACCTCAAAAAATCCAAATCCATCAGAACCACGAGAGCTAAAGATTTAAACCTCAGCACAAATATGAATAGGACATGCTGGAGGGACAGATTCATAACTCAGAGGCTTCCCATACTCTGGAACAGAATCCCAGTTCATGTTAGGCAGAGCCCCTCACTGACTCTCTTCAAGAGAAATCTTGATGAGTGGATGGGAGATCGTAGGTTTACCCCGGGGGTCATCTCTGTGTCACTACTAGACAGAGGCACAGTAAACGAATTCTATTATGTAAGGGGGTCTTCACTGTGTCACTACTAGACAGAGGCACAGTATTCTAAATCTATTCTGTACACTTTTGTACCATTACATGGGGTGGCGAAAGCCACATCACCATGGCTAGGCTTATAAATGCCCCAGGGCAGATAGCCTAGTATTAAACTATGAAACTATGAAACTATGACTGCTTCAGAGGCCACTATGGATCCAGCATTTCACACTTTCTTGGAGGCTCTGCAGACATCTGTTATGGATATTGAGGGGGAACCATGGCTGATCATATCCAAAATACTGAGGGGTGTTCTGCAAATTCTTGCTAGTGAGGAGATTCCCATTACATTGATTGTCAGAAAGGATCCAAACCTCCTAAGATCTTTAGGGCTGACTTCCCTTTGAAAAAGAAGTAGAAGACAAATCATATTACCCCTGCTTCAGGGAGTTTCTTTTCCTGCCCCCCCCCCCCCCGGTCATCTACTCCTTTTAACAGGCCTGGGGAGCAGGTCTCTTCTGATGAGGAATTGGACCCTGGAGAAGAGTCATTAGCTTATTTCTCTCAGATTCCTTCTCCATTAGATTATGATTCCGAGGAGGAGGACTCCATTAGCCTAGATTCTCCCTTTGAAGAACTTTCATACTATCTCCTGTATGATGGAATTCTTTAAATGGGACTGTGCCCAGGTTTCTGATATCCAGAAGCAGTACTACGAACTCCATGAGGTAGAGTCTCTTAAGCCCTCTGCTGTCTCCTATTCTTGCTGCCTTGCAGGACACTTTTTCAGGAGCTTCTCAGGCTCCTGATTTCCAACTCTCAGCTCCTAAGACACTTGATTTTATGAAGTGCCTGATAATTGTAAGTTTCTTTACAAATGTCTTTCTGCTAACCCTTCTGTTTTCTCTGTTTCCTCTGACAAACTTTATAAACCGTTGTCTTCTACTAAATTACTTTCTTCTGACAAGGATAGTAGGGCCATAGAAAGGCTGGGCAAAAAGATGTACACTGCTGCTACCTTGGCCTTTCTATTAACTACCAGACCCATATGATCAAGTATGTATTAGCTGTTCTCTCTCAGGTTTATCAGGTTATTTCATAGGTTCATAAGTTAGTACTAAGCTAACTGCCCTTGTGAGCCATTTTAAGCCTAGCCAATTATCCCTTCTGAGATTCAAACCCTGCACCTTGTGTTTGTAAGGCAAACACCTCAACCATTAGGCCACCCTCCCAACCCCTGATTCTGATGGGAAGGCTTCGGCCTTCTCTTTGTTGGGTTTCTCTTCTCAAGTGACTTGTGACTCTACTAAATGTAGTTATAATGCAGCTGATGCTTCTTCTAGAGCTACTGCCTTTGATTATATGTTAAGATGTTATTCTTGGCTTCACCTCCAGCCTTTGCCTGATGATATTAAGGCTAAGTTGATGGATGCTTCTCTTGACAATAAAATATCTTTACTTCTGCAGCTGCTGAGCTGTTTAAGCCCCTCCAGGAGAAGGGTAAGGCTTTGCAGGAATAGAAACATATTTTTGTTTCCCCCGTTCCCAAATTTGAGGAATTATCCTTCCAAGCCTGCCTTTGTACATAGACATTTTCACCCTACTCCAAAAGGTAAAAAGGCTTCTAGAAGGGCTTCTCCTGCTAAGTCTACTCAGACTCCTACTACTCAGAAGCCTCCTTTTCCAGATAAGCCAGGTTGTGTCTGACTACCTTTTTCCCTTCTGCCTCAGTCATGTTCCTTTATCTCTTTGTCTTTTCCTGTCTCTTCACAATTGCTTAAGGATCACTCCAGATTCTTGGGTTCTGTCCATCATTCGTCAGGGGCAATTCATGGTGTGGAAGTCACTTCCTCCATTTTGGACATTCCTCAACTTCCTGAGGAGCAACTGCCCTTTTTTCTGGATGTACTTCAGAGCCTTTTGTCTCAAGGCACCATCGAAGCAGTTTCTGCACCTCAAAGGGGGAAGGGTTTTTATTCCAGAATGTTTCTGGTTCCCAGGAAAGAAGGTACCTGCAGGCCCACTCTGGATCTTTGTCAGCTCAACACCTTTCTGAAGGTTCCTTCCTTTTGAATCTTGTCTCTTCAGACCCTGTTTCCTTTTCTTCTACCTCAGGCTTTCCTGATCTCTCTGGATCTCAAGGATGCCTATCTTCACATCCCTATTCATCCCCGTTTCAGGAAATGTTTGCATTTCTCTGTTTCTTCCTTGCATTTTCAGTTCTCTGCTTTGCCCTTTGGCCTGTCTACTGCCCCAAGGGTCTTCACCAAATGCCTTGCTCCTGTGATTGCCTTTTGCAAGGTGAGGGGGATACAAATAGTTCCTTATCTGGATGACCTACTCACTCAGGCTTCCTCTCTAGAGACCCTACTTCAGCATCTCCACTATGCTATTTGTGCCTTGCAAGGCATATTTCCTGATTCCTTCTCAGTATCACATTTTTCTCACGTGCAGGCTCCAGACCATTCCTATTCTGGCATCCCTGCCACCACCCAAGGGTCTCACTCTAAAGGTCTTTTTTCAGTCCCTTCTTCCTCAGGTCTTAGTTATGGCCTTGGGGTTTCTAAGAGCTCTGGGTTACATGGCTTCCAACATCCCTTTGCTTCCTCAAGCCAGGTTCTATATGTGAAAGCTACACTGGTTCCTAAAGTCAGTCTGGCTTCAACATTCTCATCCTTTGGACTTTCCAGTTCCTATTCTTCCATGCCTCAAGCTAGAGTTTCAGTTGTGAATTCATCAACTGCCTCTCAACCCAGGGCTTCCTTTTCAGACTCCAGTCCCCTCTCATGAATTTTCTTGGATGGCTCAGACATGAGATGGGGGGGCTTCTTTCTGCCCTTTAAAGGTTCAGGGCCTGTGGCCCCTTCGTCAGAGTGGCAGACCAAATCACCATAAAAGAGATGAGAGCTCTCCTTGCTTTTCAGGATTTCCATAGTCTGTTCCTTCTAGGGCCTCTCAAAATCTTTACAGACAATACCACAGTGATGTGGTATATCAACAAGCAAAGGGGGTGGCACAGTCTTACCTCTTGTGCAGACTAGCTCTTTGGGTTTGGGATCTAGCTGTCCAGTATCAGGTGACTATTCAGGTTGTTTATATTCCTTCAGAACAGAATCTTGTGGTAGACTGTTTGAGCAGGTCCATAACACAGACTCATGAGTAGATGCATCACAATTATGTATTTCTTGACATTGTCCACCAGTGGGGTACTTCTCGGGTAGAAATTTTTACCTCCCCACTGAACAGCCAACTTGAACAGCCAACTTCCTCTTTTTTTACACTAAAATCCCTTTTCCTCTGGCATGGAAGGTGGACACCCTCTCTTTTTCTTGGAAGGGGATGTTTCTTTATACCTTCCCTCCTCTTCCTTTCATGCCAAGAGGCCTTTTCAAGATAGAACAGGACTCTCCCAAAATATTGTTGGTGATTCTCTTTTGGCCTAGACAGCATTGGGTCCCTCTTCTTCTGCACCTAGCTAAGGAAAATCACCACACATTACCTCACAGGGTGGAGCTACTCACACAAGACAAGAGGTCTCTCATCCATCCTCACTTGTCCACTCTTCATCTGACACTGTTGGTGATAGGGATTTGATCCCTTTTAGGCAACTTTTTTTGAGGATGTGCTCTGTGTCTTGCAAGAGGCCAGGAAACCCACTCCCAGGAAATCTTATTTGCCCAAATGGAAGAAATGTTCTTTCTAGAGCCTTGCTGATAACCACGATCCACTTTCTGTGGAGGTTCCTCTGGTTCTCTCTTATTTCTGTGAATTGTTGTATGGTGGGTTGGCTTACTCTTCAGTTAAAGCTCACCTTTTGGCTAGTTACTCCTCCTTCCTGGGACCTTAATTTTGTTCTTGAAAAATTGACTCAGGCTCCTTTTGCGTCTGCAGCTCCATCTTCCCTGTAGCATTGTACAAGGCTATTTTTCTTTTGGCCCTTACTTCAGCTAGAAGGGTGCCTGAGCTTCAGGCCCTTATGGTTGTTCCCTCTTGTCTTAGTTTTTTCATAGGAACAAAGTGTCTCTTTGTACTAATCCTTCCTTTATGCCCAAAGTGGATAATCAATTGTCTCTTAATCAATCTTAATTTGCCCACTTTTTCCCTTCTCTACAGTCTGCTAGTGAGAAGGTTAGTCACACTTTGCATTTACATAAGCAGCTCAGATATTATTTGGATAAGACTAAGGTCATTCTGAAGTCTGAGCAATTTTTTCCCTTTCATTCTTGATCTCAAGGTTTGGCTGTTTCAAAGCATTTTTTATTGGATTTCTAATGCCATTTCCTTTTTTAACTTTTTTCATGAAAAAAAAAACCTTTCGACTTCTGTAAAGGCTTATTCTACCAGGGCTGTAGCTTCTTCTGGTGCTTTTTTCAAGGGATTGGATACCAGTTCCATCCTGGAGGCTGCTACTTGGACTTCTGTCCATACTTTTACTAAACATTACTAGCTGGGTGTAGTTTCCAGGGCTAAAGCTGGGTTTGTCAGGGCTATTCTGCTTGGCTTTCTCTAGGGGTCTGCTGGGCATTCCTCCTCCAAAGTTTCCTCTTCAGCTTTTGTACTCTCCCTTTAGTAAGGAATCCTGCAACAGTAATATGGAAGGACATAGTAGAGCTGTGTAAACTCTTACCTTAACAGTGGATGTCCTTCCCTTCACTGCTGCAGTATTCACTCCCTCCCTTCTCCCCCTTTTCTGTCAACTTCTTTTTATTTTTTCTTTCTGGGTGCATATGTTCCTCCTTTTCTCCTTGGACTGCTGTTCCTTCTGGGGCTATTCAGCTCTGAGGTATGGACGCCTGAATGACACCTTTATGCCCTACACTGTGAGGGGGGAGCATACGTGTGACGTACAACATCCTTGAAAGTCTAAGTCTTTGGTTTACTGGACGAATGTTGCTTTACCCTTTGCAGGGGATCCCTTTAGTAAAGAATACAGCAACAGTGAAGGGAAATACATTGACTGTTATGGTAAGATTTTACACAACTCTGTACTTTCTAACTGAGTTGCAGTACCTCCCTAGAATTCTTACACGTTTTCTTCTGTCATTTGTAACAGTGGTATTGTACACTCCAGTGGGGTTTGTGGTTGAAATAATGGTTAAAGTGCTTACCTCACAGGTGCAATGTACAGGTTTTAATTCTAACATCTATGAGAAAATTTGACTAGACTTAAAATAGCCTGCAAAGGCAGCTCCAATACTTAAATTTAAACCTGCAAACAAAAAATCTTCAGTTATTTTTTTTAGCAACTCATCATGCTTCTCTGATAAGTATGTTCCACCTAATGTACCTACTCTGTGGAGTAGCTAGTTTGGTCTGTATTTCACTTTCAGGTCATATTCATTTGCCTTAAGAAATATGCTCTTCAGTCTCAGAGGAACTTGGAAGATTTTCTGAAAATCTTTTAAACTTGTAAAACAGCCATTGGTGAAAGAACCTTCTCACAAACAAGTCCAGCTCTCTAGAACAAACTACCACCTGAAACAAGACATCAGGATACCCATACCAAGTTTAAGAAATCCCTTTCTGAGCACATCTTCAAGGAAATTACTTGCAAATGCTCTAGAGTTAATAATAACCTAGATGAATGACTTAAATTCTAAAAAAAAATGCTTATAGTCTCTTAACTGTGTTCTTTTTCCATTTAACTCTTCTCTTTTAGTCACCAGGCCTATATTTGTAATCTCTATTTTTTTTTACTCACTTCTAATTGAGTGTTTTTCAAGAAAATTCAATTTTAAACATTTCAGAAGGAATATAATCTAGCCAAACTGTATTGCAACCTACGTGAACTGATAAATCTAAATATAAATTAAAAAATAAAAGATACAGGGCATAAGTAAAATGTCTTATGCAGACCACCTCTCAGCCCTATCCCTGTATTCTGTTTCCTACAGGCTGTTGAGGGGAGATCTATGTCTGGCATACAGAGCATTGTCAGACCCCACTCTGATGGACCTCCTGCATATTCACAAAACAAGTAGCACCAGAATTACCCATTCTAAAGACTTAAGCCTTGCCTGTGATATAAATAGGACCTGCTGGAGAGACAAGTATGTATTCTAGAGACTACCCCATATCTGGAACAGGCTTCCCATCCATCTGAAGCAGAGTTCCTCCCTAAACCAATTCAAGTGCAACTTGGACAACTAGATGGGGAACAGGAAATTCACCCCTGGTTTGACACCTATGTCTCCAATGGACACAGGTGACTTGTAAATGGTTCATCTCCCAGGCCCCCTCTTGTAAATGCTTTATCTACCAAGCCCCTTCTTACACTTATCAAGGGTATCAGAACTTGTCAGAGATTTGGGATGCATGGCTAAACTTAAAAAGGCCTGTGTGGCCTTTAGCCTAGTAAACACCTATGCACCTGCTATTTTATTATAAATGTG